>NC_143028.1:50975000-51122500 GCF_057628025.1 Oncorhynchus mykiss
TTTTGCCCCACTGTATTTATTATAATCTAATCTTTCAAAATACTTTGAGTCCTCGTAATTTACACCATTTAAATCACTCAGCATTTACCCCCCAGAGGAATCACTGCAATCCAATTTAGGCGCTTAGTGTCCAAATCTGCCATTTTCAACCTGTATACAGGTAAGACTGTAAAGGGCCACTGGATTCATCATGCTGACAAATGGCCAGACATTTTTGTAACAAGAAAAGTCCAGACACCTGAAAAGGGTCTGAAATACAGGACGCAAATACAGCTGCGTCTGTCCCGAGCTCATTGGCGCAGGAAACTGAGGGGCCCAGTTGAAACAATGTTGTAAGTTCACTAGCGAAAGCTCAAAACAGATGGAGAGAGAGGCAGACAGGCGGAGAAGAGAGATTCATGTGATTGAAAGAACCTGAACCAACTGTCACTGGTTTAAACCATGACACAGAGGTGGGGGTGTTCATTTAATTTGGAATAAGTTTTCATTTTAATATTTACCACTGTGGCAATACAAATTTGAATTTTAAACAAATAGGAGAGTGGTTCAATTTGAGTCCCCCCAAAGTTTGACTTTTGTTGCATTTAGGGGAGTGCATGTCTCATTTGAAGGGGCTGAGCCCCCCCCCTGGGCCATGTAACTCACACACTGCTTATACTCCTAAATGACAAAGACCAACACTTCCCCAACTACACACTCTAAACCTGGTCCATCAAGTTTCTGATCTAGGGTCAGTTTTTATATACTGTAGCTTTAACAACAAACAGATATTCAGTATAATTGAATAACAAAATGCATCAGATTCACAGGTATTTGAAAATCATTATTTCTCAGTCTGAAACTTGGTATGTAATTTTGAGGGAAATTTCACTGAATCATATTTTTGTCACATGAGATGCAGTGTCATCCAACACAGACTACTGTAGGTAGTGAGAAACACACACCTCTGTGGTTCCCTCATTTACTCTGTGAGAGACAGTGACTGGTAAATAGCTGCCATTCACCCTCAGATCAGATACACCAAATATAACAAACACCTCCATCTGATACCATAGACTGAGCAGGGCTGCATTCACTCAGAGGAGATGTGGTTTGAGAAGACTCAACCACAGAGAGTCCAGAGAGGGAACAGAGAGTTAAGGGGTTTCCCTACTTCTATACAGGGGCAGCTACAGGTTAGGGATGGGATTACGACCCTGAAAAGGTGAATCCAGGTGACTCCAGGTACCAGTTCCTTTAACACTGACCACTAGCTCTTCATAGGGTCCGGATGTTGTCCTGACCACATGAACTAAGCAGGAACATATTAAATGGGCGATTCCACAACAGCATGGCCCACACTTTAATTATTATTAGAATTAAAGTGGCCCTTTTACACCCTTTTTAGACCTACAGCATACATGCCTCCCGTAATGATCAGTGAACGTGCATGCCTCACGTAATGATCAGTGAACGTGCATGCCTCACGTAATGATCAGTGAACGTGCATGCCTCACGTAATGATCAGTGAACGTGCATGCCTCACGTAATGATCAGTGAACAACTTTCCATAGTGGGCTCTCTGCCAAAGTTGAATAAATTATATACATATAAAATTACATCAAAAATCATTAATCAATCACAGCCCTCCTTTAGGATTGCAACAAACCAACAGTGAAGGGAGTTGACTTTGAATCCATTTTTCCATTCACTGAGTTGGGGGTGTTCATAAAATAGATCAGAACTTTAAAAGTTGTAGAGAGCCCACTAGAAATGTGATGTACTTGTAGATTATATTGCTTAAAACAATATGTCTAAATATGAACCAAATCAAAAAGTGTACTTTTGACATATTAATAGTTTCAATGACAAATAAAGTCTGAATATAGCAATACTCCATATTTTAAAGCACACTACTAGGAGTATAATGACACCTAGATGTTGTCTATTAGGTACAGTTAACAGATCATTGGGCTGAAAAATGTCCACTTTCATGAAAATGTTTTTGTGCCAAATGTTAAAAAAAAAAGAAAACATCAAACATCCTTCCTACCAATGAAGTTTCTGAGAATTGCCAGAACAATTTGAGATACCAAAATGAAATGGCATCGAATTGCCAGCATGGCAATTATCCATTATTAAACCAGGGAAGTCACATTCGGATAGCATCCCTTTTTTTAAATGAGCCCTGGCACACCCTGCTTCACTCCCTCTCTGAATACAGTTAACACAGAGGAACACCAATACAAAAA
Organism: Oncorhynchus mykiss; assembly: GCF_057628025.1. Taxonomy (NCBI): domain Eukaryota; kingdom Metazoa; phylum Chordata; class Actinopteri; order Salmoniformes; family Salmonidae; genus Oncorhynchus; species Oncorhynchus mykiss. The sequence goes on from NC_143028.1 coordinate 50,977,232, forward strand.
AGTGAGAAACAAACAGTGACACACACACACACATTTACTGTACCTCTTTGTAAGTAAAGTGGTGCTGAGAGAGTGAGAAGGGGGGGGGGGGGGGGTGCTCCCTCCCACTGCTCCCTACATCTCTGGACACCCTGGAGAGGACTGGAAACTACAGGCAGACACAGAGAGAGAAAAACATCTATGAGACTACAGCAGTACCTGGATGTGCACTGTTGTAACAAGGTTGTACTTTGTTATATTAGTAGGACAGTACAGTAGCAGAAGTAACTGTTCCAGTCAGGTGGTCTGGCATCATAGGCTACTGTGAGGCAACAGCACACATACTCAGGTTTATAATAGAAATGACTTTCCAAAACAATTGATGCAAAACACCGTGTGGAGGTGTGTGCGTACAGCACATCAATTTAATTGCGTATGTGCTCACAACAATGTCAGTGAGCTAGCAGACACTGACAAAGAGCTTCATCTCCTTCATTGGCACTTGAATGTTGACTGGATCGGGTACACGTGTGCTTGCACCATCGCTCGCATGTTGATTTTGTCTATCCACATCAGATGCAATCAGGAGACGCAGGTTGAAATATCAAAACGAACTCTGAACCAACTGTATTAATTTGGTGATAGGTTGAAACACATGAAACATTCATGGCCATTTAGCTAGCTAGCTTACTGGTGCTAGCTAATTTGACCTGGGATATAAAAATTGGGTTGTTATTTTACCTGAAACGCAGTCCTTTTTTATGGGATCTTTGTAGATTTCGAGTCACAAAATAGTGTGTTCTCTACTCCAAAAATTAATCCACAGATATAAGGTGAAACCTAGTTAGTTTCTGGTAAACATTTATTTTTCTTCTGTGGACTTTATATGGCGGTTGGCAACCAACTTTAAGGTGCATTGCCACCACCAACTAGACTGGAGTGTGGACCTAAGTTCATCTTTCAATCACCCACATGGGTATATGCTCCTAAAAACCAATGAGGAGATGGGAACGTCAAGCATCAAAGATAGAAGTCCAAGTTCTATTTTAGCGCCTGGCTAAGCAGATGATCGTTGACACACGCAAGCAGTTTGGAAGAAATGATTGAATAACATGTGTGAATGTATTTTGCAACGCTCACACACACACGTGTCAGCATGTTATCTGAAAGCAGAGGGCCGCCCGTATGGTCAGCATGTTATCTGAAAGCAGAGGGCCGCCCGTATGGTCAGCATGTTATCTGAAAGCAGAGGGCCGCCCGTATGGTCAGCATGTTATCTGAAAGCAGAGGGCCGCCCGTATGGTCAGCATGTTATCTGAAAGCAGAGGGCCGCCCGGCATGGCGGATGTTTTTTTGCGACCTTATTTTCCACAGGGAGCAAAGAGGGGCTAAGTATGTAATCAAGTTACCAGGATGTTGCTTTCCCCTGTCCATGTCCTTAATGTCAGTGGAAAAGATGAGGAGAGAACAACACTTTACACTGAGGTGCAGCCCGATCCATATTCAAAATCAGTCTTAAATAAAGACAAAAGAGCTGCATCATCAAAACAACCACAAACAATGTTTCCCTTCCTCATGGGCTTGGATTTCACAACTCCTAGTGAGATCAGGAGTGAAGCAACAACTTCCTCTGTTACAGCAGGCCAGGGAAACAACCTGCCTGCCCTCAACCATATCAACCACACAAATCATAAACAAGGGCTATACACGTTCAGGTCAACATAAATTATGGTTTTCATCCTTCCCCTCTAAATCAGGGACTAATTCAAACCTGTCAAAGTAGCAGATGAGTGGACTCTCTGGCCTCAATGTTACACATCTGAATTATCTTTACTAAGCCTGTAGGCAAGGCCTTTACCATACAAATTAACCACCGTGCTATTTCACTCGAAAATACAACAGCCAGCAAGACCTTGAGGACCAGTGTATATTCCCACATTTCCATATAAATTACAGAAAAACACCACAAGGCATTAGAAGATAATTTTGCCATTGGTCGAAGTAACATTAATGGTTTGGATGCGCATAACTGAGTTCTTTAATAATAAACATGATTCTTTCATTTTGCATGGCAAGTTGCCCATTATACAATGAAGCCAGTCTACCCAACAACCCACCACACAAAGCATGTATTCAAACAACCTTCCAGTGGCCCAGTGACAAATTATAGCCCATTCCTTGCTCACGACCCAAAGCACCATGAGGAAATTCCAGAGTCCAGACGTTTCCACACAGAGACAATCCCACAGCGAGATGGAAACAGAGACAGATGTGGGGAAAAGATCACGACACAGGTAATCCCACATCCTTACCAGGGAGAAGGACAATCCTCAGAGCAACATATTCTGTTACTGTATCCCAGACACCTCAACTACACACAAAACGAGAGACACGCTCTGCTAGGCTGGTTGAGCTCTTATAGACACACTCTCTCTGGTCTCTGCTCGTGACACTGTGCCTCTCCACTCAAAAATAGTCACAGGGACATAGTTAGTCCCTGTCCCTTCCTCCTCAAGCCAACTATGTTCCCTCTCCTATTCCTCCACTTCCCCTAAATTAACCAGAATGCTGTCCATGGGAGAATTGTTTTAAATTTTTTTTTTTACACCTTTATTTAACTAGGCAAGTCAGTTAAGAACAAATTCTTATTTACAATGACAGCCTAGGGACAGTGGGTTAACTGCCTGTTCAGGGGCAGAATGACAGATTTGTACCTTGTCAGCTCGGGGGTTTGAACTTGCAAACTTTCGGTTACTAGTCCAACGCTCTAACCACTAGACTACCCTGCCGCCCCATGGGGGACTCAGTGTCCGGATCCCCGCAGCAGACGCCACCTGCCAAAAACACAGAATTCCCACAGAACTCCACTCCCATGCTTGGGAAATCCATTCCTCACACGTGAGAAAGAGGGGGCCGCTCCATCTCTGACAGAGCAAGTCAGGACCTGACGCCCTCGACACACAGACTCCTGTCCACTGACACACACTTCCACAACGATAAGAATCTCTGATAACACCTGCGCAAGCTCCTGAAGACAAGCAGGTAATACATGTTTATTGCGCTTGGTATCTCCAGTTGGTTATCAGTAGAAGGTGGCAGGCCATTATGTTGTCTGTTACAGGACAGAGTGCTGTTCAAACATGTAGTCTGAAGACTGGAAATAAAATGGCATTTTTCATCAGATAACAGCCTAAGGAATGACATTGCAGAGACCTAAACACATGGGTGCAGAGGCGGAACCAAACATTCCCTAAACCATTTTTAAGAAATGCTACAGTTGACCAACCATAAATTGAGTCACAGTAGATCTCATACCATTAAAACAACAAACATGTCCTCGTGATTATTTTAAGAGGAAATCTTGGTCTAAATAATTAAAGGAGGGGTTGATATAGCTGGAATGACAGCAAAAGACACATTCCACCTGTACACAGGTAGGAGTTTCTGCCCAATCTGTTCAGAAAAGTTTAGCCCCATCTGCTGGTGCCACTCTGCACTCGCGGTATAAATTGACATCAGATCTAGGATCAGATTACCCTACTCCCAATACTAACTCATTAGGGTGGTGGATTAAAAAGGTAGACAGTATGATGACGCGACTCAAAGCAAATACATGGGTCAACTTCGGTAACACCTTAGAGCATTGAAGCAGGAGGCTAAACTTCTGTATTGTTGCCATAGCTACTACGTTGTATCGGCGTGAAAGGCACACGTGCACATGCGCAGATACTCTGTGAGAACAAAGTCTTGCATTGCACTCATCTCTATATCTGCAGTGCTGTACGTTGCAATGTCATCTCACCGAGTCTACCTTTAACAGCTGACCCTGTATCAGTAGTTACAGGTGCACTATTGTCCGCCAATAGTTCACCTAATTTCAGTTTGTGACACAAAACAAGCAAGTATAGTGTATAGAATCATCATACCATCTAAACCGCAGTGAAATTAATACATTTTCCATACCCCCCCACAAAATGTTTCAGCTGTTTGAAGTTGGTGTGCAAAATCAAAACTTGTGCATGTGACACATAGAAATAGAGCACATAGAACAGCTATACCGCTCCTTACATGCTGACCAGACCAGACACGTAAATTTAGAAATCCATGTTATTCAATTGTTGCACCCACACTGCTCGCGCGTGCCAATGAGCGTCTACGACGCCAAGGGCTAAAATAGAAGTCCTTCCTATTTCTGACGCAGATCACACTGAAAGTCATCTCCTCATTGGTTTATAGAAGCAGGTACCCACGTGCCATCTCCTCATTGGTTTATAGAAGCAGGTCACACGTGCCATCTCCTCATTGGTTATACCCACGTGGGTGATTGAAAGACTAACTTTGTTGCCGGTTGTCGTTGTAATATAATGAAAGTTTAGATGCGATCCCCATATAAGTTCAAAGATGAAAGCCTGGAAGGAGGAGAGATGACTAGAATCGATTGACCGTTTTATGTGTGGATTTATTGTCGGAGTAGAGGTCCTTGTGCATTTCAGGTAAAATAACAACTCAATGTTTATATCCCAGGACAAATTAGCTAGCAACAGCAAGCTAGCTAAATGTGACAAATTAAAGTTAGCTAGCAAGTGCAAGCTAGCTAGCTAAATTGCCATTCATGTTTAATGCTTTTCAACCTGTCCCCAAATTAATGTCATTAGTTCAGAGTTTGTTTTGATATTTTAACCTGAGTGTCATGATCACGTTTGGTGTGGGGGGGGGCAAAATACATTTATGCACGATGATGCAAGCGCGCAGCTGGTTTGGGTTCCGTGTTAGGCTTGCTTTCAATGACAGATCTATAACTCATATGTGAATTTGGTAAGGTCGCCCAAAAAAAGTTACATATTGCAGCTTTAAGGGCAGTTTCGATCTACCTCCTATTCTTATTCTGCCCCTTTAAGATATCATATCCTGTTCCCTGAATCAGGTCTGAGACAGATGGGTGACAGTGTCTCGACAGCCTAACCCAAGAGAGGGAATTCACTCCCCAGTCGCACCTCTCCACTATGATAGCCCAAGTGGAGTGAAGCTCTGGCACAAAATGGCCACCGTGGAACACCCAGGTCTGATAGGCTGTGTCCCTGGGGGCATATTTTTCCAAACACTCCGATTAGATCTCTGTACCAACCTCTGATGGAGGCCCTGACAGGTTCATCCTACAGAGGAGAAAAGCCCTTTCCTCATGTAGTTGTAGAAAGTGTGAGGTGCTCTTTACCAGAAACCAGGTTGGAAAACAACTGACTCACTAACACACACACACACCAACCCTTTGACTGGGTCACATGGCTCATGTTTACAAACAGGTCATGTGATCACTCAAAAGGATGACCAGACAAAACAAATCAAGACAACAAAATCCCCCCAAAAACTGTTAGTGTATGGAAGACAGTGGGCTTGTTCGACATCGCAGCCGGCATCGCAGGTGAGTCACAACAGACTGATCTACAATTCACCTGTCATTTTTTTTTTAAATGTTTTATTTTTTTATTTCACCTTTATTTAACCAGGTAGGCTAGTTGAGAACAAGTTCTCATTTGCAACTGCGACCTGGCCAAGATAAAGCATAGCAGTGTGAACAGACAACACAGAGTTACACATGGAGTAAACAATTAACAAGTCAATAATACAGTAGAAAAAAGGAGAGTCTATATACAGTGCCTTGCGAAAGTATTCGGCCCCCTTGAACTTTGCGACCTTTTGCCACATTTCAGGCTTCAAACATAAAGATATAAAACTGTATTTTTTTGTGAAGAATCAACAACAAGTGGGACACAATCATGAAGTGGAACGACATTTATTGGATATTTCAAACTTTTTTAACAAATCAAAAACTGAAAAATTGGGCGTGCAAAATTATTCAGCCCCCTTAAGTTAATACTTTGTAGCGCCACCTTTTGCTGCGATTACAGCTGTAAGTCGCTTGGGGTATGTCTCTATCAGTTTTGCACATCGAGAGACTGACATTTTTTCCCATTCCTCCTTGCAAAACAGCTCGAGCTCAGTGAGGTTGGATGGAGAGCATTTGTGAACAGCAGTTTTCAGTTCTTTCCACAGATTCTCGATTGGATTCTGGTCTGGACTTTGACTTGGCCATTCTAACACCTGGATATGTTTATTTTTGAACCATTCCATTGTAGATTTTGCTTTATGTTTTGGATCATTGTCTTGTTGGAAGACAAATCTCCATCCCAGTCTCAGGTCTTTTGCAGACTCCATCAGGTTTTCTTCCAGAATGGTCCTGTATTTGGCTCCATCCATCTTCCCATCAATTTTAACCATCTTCCCTGTCCCTGCTGAAGAAAAGCAGGCCCAAACCATGATGCTGCCACCACCATGTTTGACAGTGGGGATGGTGTGTTCAGCTGTGTTGCTTTTACGCCAAACATAACGTTTTGCATTGTTGCCAAAAAGTTCAATTTTGGTTTCATCTGACCAGAGCACCTTCTTCCACATGTTTGGTGTGTCTCCCAGGTGGCTTGTGGCAAACTTTAAACGACACTTTTATGGATATCTTTAAGAAATGGCTTTCTTCTTGCCACTCTTCCATAAAGGCCAGATTTGTGCAATATACGACTGATTGTTGTCCTATGGACAGAGTCTCCCACCTCAGCTGTAGATCTCTGCAGTTCATCCAGAGTGATCATGGGCCTCTTGGCTGCATCTCTGATCAGTCTTCTCCTTGTATGAGCTGAAAGTTTAGAGGGACGGCCAGGTCTTGGTAGATTTGCAGTGGTCTGATACTCCTTCCATTTCAATATTATCGCTTGCACAGTGCTCCTTGGGATGTTTAAAGCTTGGGAAATCTTTTGTATCCAAATCCGGCTTTAAACTTCTTCACAACAGTATCTCGGACCTGCCTGGTGTGTTCCTTGTTCTTCATTCTCTCTGCGCTTTTGACGGATCTCTGAGACTATCACAGTGCAGGTGCATTTATACGGAGACATGATTACACACAGGTGGATTGTATTTATCATCATTAGTCATTTAGGTCAACATTGGATCATTCAGAGATCCTCACTGAACTTCTGGAGAGAGTTTGCTGCACTGAAAGTAAAGGGGCTGAATAATTTTGCACGCCCAATTTTTCAGTTTTTGATTTGTTAAAAAAGTATGAAATATCCAATAAATGTCGTTCCACTTCATGATTGTGTCCCACTTGTTGTTGATTCTTCACAAAAAAATACAGTTTTATATCTTTATGTTTGAAGCCTGAAATGTGGCAAAAGGTTGCAAAGTTCAAGGGGGCCGAATACTTTCGCAAGGCACTGTACATTGTGTGCAAAAGGCATGAGGAGGTAGGCGAATAATTAAAATTTTGCAGATTAACACTGGAGTGATAAATGATCAGATGGTCATGTATAGGTAGAGATATTGGTGTGCAAAAGAGCAGAAAATAAAATAAATAAAAACAGTATGGGGATGAGGTAGGTAAAAATGGGTGGGCTATTTACCGATAGACTATGTACAGCTGCAGCGATTGGTTAGCTGCTCAGATAGCAGATGTTTGAAGTTGGTGAGGGAGATAAAAGTCTCCAACTTCAGCGATTTTTGCAATTCGTTCCAGTCACAGGCAGCAGAGAACTGGAACGAAAGGCAGCCAAATGAGGTGTTGGCTTTAGGGATGATCAGTGAGATACACCTGCTAGAGCACGTGTTACCATCGTGACCAGTGAACTGAGATAAGGCGGAGCTTTACCTAGCATGGACTTGTAGATGACCTGGAGCCAGTGGGTCTGGCGACGAATATGTAGCGAGGGCCAGCCGACTAGAGCATACAGGTCGCAGTGGTGGGTGGTATAAGGTGCTTTAGTGACAAAACGGATGGCACTGTGATAAACTGCATCCAGTTTGCTGAGTAGAGTGTTGGAAGCAATTTTGTAGATGACATCGCCGAAGTCGAGGATCGGTAGGATAGTCAGTTTTACTAGGGTAAGCTTGGCGGCATGAGTGAAGAAGGCTTTGTTGCGGAATAGAAAGCCGACTCTATATTTGATTTTAGATTGGAGATGTTTGATATGAGTCTGGAAGGAGAGTTTACAGTCTAGCCAGACACCTAGGTACTTATAGATGTCCACATATTCAAGGTCGGAACCATCCAGGGTGGTGATGCTAGTCAGGCGTGCGGGTGCAGGCAGCGAGCGGTTGAAAAGCATGCATTTGGTTTTACTAGCGTTTAAGAGCAGTTGGAGGCCACGGAAGGAGTGTTGTATGGCATTGAAGCTCGTTTGGAGGTTAGATAGCACAGTGTCCAAGGACGGGCCGGAAGTATATAGAATGGTGTCGTCTGCGTAGAGGTGGATCAGGGAATCGCCCGCAGCAAGAGCAACATCATTGATATATACAGAGAAAAGAGTCGGCCCAAGAATTGAACCCTGTGGCACCCCCATAGAGACTGCCAGAGGACCGGACAGCATGCCCTCCGATTTGACACACTGAACTCTGTCTGCAAAGTAGTTGGTGAACCAGGCAAGGCAGCCATCAGAAAAACCGAGGCTACTGAGTCTGCCGATAAGAATATGGTGATTGACAGAGTTGAAAGCCTTGGCAAGGTCGATGAAGACGGCTGCACAGTACTGTCTTTTATCGATGGCGGTTATGATACCGTTTAGTACCTTGAGCGTGGCTGAGGTGCACCCGTGACCGGCTCGGAAATTTGCACAGCGGAGAAGGTACGGTGGGATTCGAGATGGTCAGTGACCTGTTTGTTGACTTGGCTTTCGAAGACCTTAGATAGGCAGGGCAGGATGGATATAGGTCTGTAACAGTTTGGGTCCAGGGTGTCTCCCCCTTTGAAGAGGGGATGACTGCGGCAGCTTTCCAATCCTTGGGGATCTCAGACGATATGAAAGAGAGGTTGAACAGGCTGGTAATAGGGGTTGCGACAATGGCGGCGGATAGTTTCAGAAATAGAGGGTCCAGATTGTCAAGCCCAGCTGATTTGTACAGGTCCAGGTTTTGCAGCTCTTTCAGAACATCTGCTATATGGATTTGGGTAAAGGAGAACCCGGAGAAGCTTGGGCGAGTAGCTGCGGGGGGGGAGGCATGGCCAGCCGTAGAGAAATGCTTGTTGAAGTTTGATAATCATGGATTTATCGGTGGTGACCGTGTTACCTAGCCTCAGTGCAGTGGGCAGCTGGGAGGAGGTGCTCTTGTTCTCCATGGACTTCAGTGTCCCAGAACTTTTTGGAGTTGGAGCTACAAGATGCAAATTTCTGCCTGAAGAAGCTGGCCTTAGCTTTCCTGACCGACTGTGTGTATTGGTTCCTGACTTCCCTGAACAGTTGCATATCGCGGGGACTATTCGATGCTATTGCAGTCCGCCACAGGATGTTTTTGTGCTGGTCGAGGGCAGTCAGGTCTGGAGTGAACCAAGGGCTATATCTGTTCTTAGTTCTGCATTTTTTGAAGGGAGCATGCTTATCTAAAATGGTGAGGAAGTTACTTTTAAAGAATGACCAGGCATCCTCAACTGACGGGATGAGGTCAATGTCCTTCCAGGATACCCGGGCCAGGTCGATTAGAAAGGCCTGCTCACTGAAGTGTTTTAGGGAGCGTTTGACAGTGATGAGGGGTGGTCGTTTGACTGCGGCTCTGTAGCGGATACAGGCAATGAGGCAGTGATCGCTGAGATCCTGGTTGAAGACAGCGGAGGTGTATTTGTAGGGCCAGTTGGTCAGGATGACATCTATGAGGGTGCCCTTGTTTACAGATTTAGGGTTGTACCTGGTGGGTTCCTTGATGATTTGTGTGAGATTGAGGGCATCTAGCTTAGATTGTAGGACTGCCTAAGCATATCCCAGTTTAGGTCACCTAACAGAACAAACTCTGAAGCTAGATGGGGGGCGATCAATTCACAAATGGTGTCCAGGGCACAGCTGGGAGCTGGGGGGGGGTCGGTAGCAGGCGGCAACAGTGAGAGACTTATTTCTGGAGAGAGTAATTTTTAAAATTAGTAGTTCGAACTGTTTGGGTATGGACCTGGAAAGTATGACATTACTTTGCAGGCTATCTCTGCAGTAGACTGCAACTCCTCCCCCTTTGGCGGTTCTATCTTGACGGAAAATGTTATAGTTGGGTATGGAAATCTCAGAATTTTTGGTGGCCTTCCTGGGCCAGGATTCAGACACAGCAAGGACATCACGGTTAGCAGAGTGTGCTAAAGCAGTGAGTAAAACAAACTTAGGGAGGAGGCTTCTGATGTTGACATGCATGAAACCAAGGCTTTTTCGATCACAGAAGTCAACAAATGAGGGTGCCTGGGGACATGCAGGGCCTGGGTTTACCTCCACATCACCCGCGGAACAGAGGAGTAGTATGAGGGTGCGGCTAAAGGCTATCAAAACTGGTCACCTAGAGCGTTGGGGACAGAGAGTAAAAGGAGCAGATTTCTGGGCATGGTAGAATATATTCAGGGCATAATGCGCAGACAGGGGTATGGTGGGGTGCGGGTACAGCAGAGGTAAGCCCAGGCACTGGGTGATGATGAGAGAGGTTGTATCTCTGGACATGCTGGTTGTAATGGGTGATGTCACCGCATGTGTGGGAGATGGGACAAAGGAGGTATCAGGGGTATGAAGAGTGGAACTAGGGGCTCCATTGTAAACTAAAACAATGATAACTAACCTGAACAACAGTATACAAGGCATATTGACATTTGAGAGAGACATACAGCGAGGCATACAGTAATCACAGGTGTTGAATTGGGAGAGCTGGCTAAACAGTAGGTGAGACAACAGCTAATCAGCTAGCACAACAACAGCAGGTAAAATGGCGTTGACTAGGCAGGGAGGGTCGGATTAACTACACACAGAGCCTGAGTGCGGCTGGGGCCGACAAATAAAACATAAACAAGCATAATGGAGTACCGTGATTAATGGACAGTCCAGCATGCATCAGCTATGTAGCCAAGTGATCAGTGTCCAGGGGGCAGCGGTGGATGGGACTGGCGAGTATTATCCAGGTTAAAAAATCAAATTAAAAACTGGCTGGCTGTGCAGAAGGTATAGTCGCTAGCAGTGGCTAACAATGACTAAATAGCTTGTAGCTAGTTAGCTGGTTAGCTTCTGGAGGTTCTTGAATGTGTTCTAAAAATTAAACATAATAGCGATTCCGTATCACAGGGTGAGGCAGGTTACCGGAAGGTATAATCGAATTAAAAATCGAAAAGAGATTGAAAGTAAATATGGGTCTAGTGAGTGGTTGGGCTGGCTGGGGACGCGGCGATACAGACAGTTAGCAGGCCTGTGCTAACAAGCTAACAGTTAGTAGGCCGGGGCTGAGCAAGGTAGCAGTTAGCGGACCGGGGCTAAACAAGCTAGCAGTTAGCAGGCCGAATTAGCAACAAGCAGATAGCAAGGGCTAGAAAGTTAGTATTTGGGGGACGTCGCGATGGGGTGAGTCTGTTTATGCCTCTTCATGCGGTGACATCGATAGACCGGTCGTGGGTGCGGATATTGTAGCCCAGGAGTATGCGTCGGTGGTAGCACAGGAGCTCTGGCCGGGCTAGCTTCAAGCTAAGTGGATGGAAACGCTAGCCAGGAGTAATCATCCGGGGTTGCGGTTAGCTTGTTAGCTAGTTGTGAAGATCCAGCTGAAAATGTTCCGTTTGCGGTGGGAATCCGGTGGGAATCCGGGGATAAAAAAAATTAAAAATAATAATAGGTCCGTTATGCTCTGGTTAGAGTCGCGTTGTTCGAACTGGCGAGAGCTTTCCGAGCTAAAGGTTAGCTGATGACCAGTTAGCTGATGACCGCTAGCAATGGTTTGCTGGTAGTTAGCTGGCTAGCTTCAGTTGAGGGGTTCCGGATCCGAAGTAAATATAAGTACTTCAGAAAAAAAAAGCAGATCCGCGCTACATTGGGTGAGGCGGGTTGCAGGAGAGTATTTCGAAGTTGAGGTTTAGCAAAATGTTTTAAAAGATATGCGAAGAAAAATATGTAAAAAACTATATATACAAGGGACATGACAAGACGTCCGACTGCTACGCCATCTTGGATTATAAAGAACTCTTAAATTATGTGTAGATCAATCATTCAGTCCCAATTTGCCCACAATGCATCACAGATTTGATGATCTAGAACAGGGCCAGCTAACTCCTCTTAGATTATGGCTGTCACTACTAATAACCAAGGTAATACCACATATTGATAATCAGTGAGAGGAGGGTAAAATTGGAAAGTTGCTTATTGGCAGAAGGGAAGAATTTCCTGAACATCCTGTGGTCATTCTTATCTCCCCTAGCCTGATAAGATACTTTTGTTAATGAGCAGCATTCACTAAATATATATCCAAATAGAATCTTTGTGGTTTGGCTAAACATGGTTGTTGTATGCATGTCCTGGATATGTGGACTGACACAGGAACAGCATGCTGAACATGGGTTCATTCTAGAGAGGTCATGACCTTTTCAGCACAACACACCTTAAGGAAACATCAATTAAACAAGGTTTAAAATTCTGCAAATTCTCAGGGCTGTCACCGGTCAATAATCCCCTGCTTTGAGTATTATCATGTTATGTCTTCTAGTTTTACGATAAATGTTTATCCTAATGCTTATTGGTTGGAATTGTGATGGTCAAACTATCTTACTCCACAGTGTGGCTCTGGGGGACCATTGTGGACAGTGCTGTTTTTGTGTTGAGCATATTGATTGTTTGGTCAGTGTGTTTTAGATTGTGGTCTTTCACCAATCAATCAGGATCTTGACACAGCCACATCACTCTGTAGAGCAGGCATGGGCAACGTAAGGCACGTGTGCCAAGGCTGGCACGCAAAGGTATTTGCCTTGGCACGCCAAGCAATGACTACTGCTTTGATTTTCACACTATAAGTATTCCTTAGGCCTATAGTATGTGTGAAGATAATGCGTCTTGGGTATTATTAAAAATACTGAGTCAAGAAGGGGAGTGTGGCTAAAATGCACAAGGCGAGTCTCTCTCCAGAATGCATTATCTCACGCCAATTCGAGCGCATTCATTGTTTCATAACTTAATTGTGTGACTTGTTAGCCCTTTGATTGTTAGCATCTATAAATTCCCCATGACATATCGCAAGAGAAATACCTTTAATCCCCATCATTTTTAATCTACAATGTTTGGTTACAGTCATTTCTGTTAATGCATTCAATATACTATTATATTGATATTACAGTCGTTTACTGTTCTCATTGTCAGCATTGACACATTGTTTGCTGAGCACACAAACTATGCTACACTCGTGAGAAACAAGTTTCGGTTTGGCTGGGGGGCCAGCTCTAGGATGAGTCTTGGTGGTTACAAACTTCTTCCATTTAAGAATGATGGAGGCCACTGTGTTCTTGGGGACCTTCAATGCTGCAGAAATGTTTTGGTACCCTTCCCCAGAACTGTGCCTCTACAAAATTCTGTCTCGGAGCTCTAGGGACAATTCTTTCGACCTCATGGCTTGGTTTTCACTCCGACATGCACTGTCAACTGTGGGACCTTATATAGACAGGTATGTGCCTTTCCAAATCATGACTAATCAGTTGAATTTAACACAGATGGAGTCCAATCCAATTGTAGAAACATCAAGGATGAACAATGAAAAAAGTATGCACCGGAGCTCAAATGTCAAGTCTCATAGCAAAGGGTCATTATGTAAATGTGATATTTCAGTTTTTTTTTTTTAAATACATTTGCAAAAATGTCTAAAAACCCGTTTTCACTTCGTCATTATGAGGTATTGTGTCGAGGTCAACCGATTATAATTTTTAACGCCAATACCACTACCGATTACTGGAGGACCAAAAAAGACGATACCGATTAAATCAGCCGATTGTTGTAAATGTCATTATTACAAAAACAATACTGAATGAACACTTATTTTAACTTAACATAATACATCAATAAAAATCAATTTAGCCTCAAATAAATAATGAAACATGTTCAATTTGGTTTAAATAATGCAAAAACAACGTGTTGAAGAAATTAAAAGTGCAATATATGCCATGTAAAAAAGCTAACGTTTCAGTTCCTTGTTCAGAAAATATGAAAGTCGGTGCTTCCTTTTAACATGAGACTTCAATATTCCAAGGTAAGAGGTTTTAGGTTGTAGTTAATATAGTATTTATAGGACTCTCTCTATACCATTTGTATTTCATATACCTTTGATTATTGGATGTTCTTATAGGCACTATAGTATTGCCAGTGTAACAGTATAGCTTCCGTCCCTCTTCTCGCCCTTACCTGGGCTCGAACCAGGAACACATCGACAACAGCCACCCTCGAAACATCGTTACCCATCGCGCCACAAAAGCCGTGGCCCTTGCAGAGCAAGGGGAACAACTACTTCAAGTCTCAGAGCGAGTGACGTTTGAAATGCTATTAGCGCGCACCCCGCTTACTAGCTAGCCATTTCACATTGGTTACACAAGCCTAATCTCAGGAGTTGATAGGCTTGAAGTCATAAACAGCGCAATGCTTGAAGCATTGCGAAGAGCTGCTGGCAAAACGGCACGAAAGTGCTGTTTGAATGAATGCTTACGAGCCTGCTGCTGCCTACCATCTCTCAGTCAGACTGCTCTATCAAATCATAGACTTCATTATAACATAACACACAGAAATACGAGCCTTTGGTCATTAATATGGTCAAATCCGGAAACTATAATTTCGAAAACAAAACATTTATTATTTCAGTGATATTACGGAACGGTTCGGTATTTTATCTAAAGGGTGGCATCCATAAGTCTAAATATTCCTGTTACATTGTACAACCTTCAATATACAGTGGGGTAAAAAAGTATTTAGTCAGCCACCAATTGTGCAAGTTCTCCCACTTAAAAAGAAGAGGCCTGTAATTTTCATCATAGGTACACTTCAACTATGACAGACAAAATGAGCAAAAAAAAAAATATCCAGAAAATCACATTGTAGGATTTTTTATGAATTTATTTGCAAATTATGGTGGAAAATAAGTATTTGGTCACCTACAAACAAGCAAGATTTCTGGCTCTCACAGACCTGTAACTTCTTTAAGAGGCTCCTCTGTCCTCCACTGGTTACCTGTATTAATGGCACCTGTTTAAACTTGTTATCAGTATGAAAAGACATCTGTCCACAACCTCAAACAGTCACACTCCAAACTCCACTATGGCCAAGACCAAAGAGCTGTCAAAGGACACCAGAAACAAAATTGTAGACCTACACCAGGCTGGGAAGACTGAATCTGCAATAGGTAAGCAGCTTGGTTTGAAGAAATCAACGGTGGGAGCAATTATTAGGAAATGGAAGACATACCAGACCACTGATAATCTCCCTCGATCTGGGGCTCCACGCAAGGTCTCACCCCGTGGGGTAAAAATGATCACAAGAACGGTGAGCAAAAATCCCAGAACCACACGGGGGGACCTAGTGAATGACCTGCAGAGAGCTGGGACCAAAGTAACAAAACCTACCATCGGTAACACACTACGCCGCCAGGGACTCAAATCCTGCAGTGCCAGACGTGTCCCCCTGCTTAAGCCAGTACATGTCCAGGCCCATCTGAAGTTTGCTAGAGAGCATTTGTATGATCCAGAAGAAGATTGGGATAATGACATATGGTCAGATGAAACCAAAATATAACTTTTTGGTAAACTCAACTCGTCGTGTTTGGAGGACAAAGAATGCTGAGTTGCATCCAAAGAACACCATACCTACTGTGAAGCATGGGAGTGGAAACATCATGCTTTGGGTCTGTTTTTCTGCAAAGGGACCAGGACGACTGATCCGTGTAAAGGAAAGAATGAATGGGGCCATGTATCGTGACATTTTGAGTGAAAACCTCCTTCCATCAGCAAGGGCATTGAAGATGAAACGTGGCTGTGTCTTTCAGCTTGACAATGATCCCAAACACACCGCCCGGGCAACGAAGGAGTGGCTTCGTAAGAATCATTTCAAGGTCCTGGAGTGGCCTAGCCTGTCTCCAGATCTCAACCCCATAGAAAATCTTTGGAGGGAGTTGAAAGTCCGTGTTGCCCAGCAACAGCCCCAAAACATCACTGCTCTAGAGGAGATCTGCATGGAGGAATGGGCCAAAATACCAGCAACAGTGTGTGAAAACCTTGTGAAGACTTACAGAAAACGTTTGACCTCCGTCATTGCCAACAAAGGGTATATAACAAAGTATTGAGATAAACTTTTGTTATTGACCAAATACTTATTTTCCACCATCATTTGCAAATAAATTCATAAAAAATCCTACAATGTGATTTTCTGGATTTTGTTTTCTCATTTTGTCTGTCATAGTTGAAGTGTACCTATGATGAAAATTACAGGCCTCTCATCTTAAGTGGGAGAACTTGCACAATTGGTGGCTGACTAAATACTTTTGCCCCACTGTATGTCATAATTACGTAAAATTCTGGCAAATTAGTTCCCAACGAGCCAGGCGGCCCAAACTGTTGCATATACCCTGACTCTGCGTGCAATGAACACAAGAGAAGTGACACAATTTCACCTGGTTAATATTGCCTGCTAACCTGGATATCTTTTAGCTAAATATGCAGGTTTAAAAATATATACTTCTGTGTATTGATTTTAAGAAAGGCATTGATGTTTATGGTTAGGTACAGTCGTTCAACGATTGTGCTTTTTTCACAAATGCTCTTTTGTTTAATCATCCGCCTGTGTTGCATCAATTATATGCAACACAGGACATGCTAGATAACTACAATGGTTGATGATATTACTAGTTTAACTAGTGATTCTAATTGTTTTTTATAAGATAAGTTTAATGCTAGCTAGCAACTTACCTTGGCTTCTTACTGCATTCGCGTAACAGGTAGGCTCCTCGTGGAGTGCAATGAGAGGCAGGTGGTTAGAGCGTTGGACTAGTTAACTGTAAGGTTGCAAGATTGAATCCCGGAGCTGACAAGGTGAAAATCTGTCGTTCTGCCCCTGAACAAGGCAGTTAACCCACCGTTCCTAGGCCGTCATTGAAAGTAAGAATGTGTTCTTAACTGACTTGCCTAGTTAAATAAAGGTGTAAAAAAAATCATCTGCCAAATCTGTGTCCAAAAATACTGATACTGAAAAATACTGATCGTTATGAAAACTTGAAATCGGCCCTAATTAAAAAAATAAAAAAAATAAAAAAAATTGTCCATTCCGTTTAAAAATCGGTCGACCTCCAGTATTGTGTAACGTGACAAAATGTGGGAAAGGGGTCTGAATACTTTCAGAATGCACTGTATTAGGCTAATCTCTGGGTTCTTTAGCTGCCAATGGCACACAGTAGATTTCTATCATTTTAATTTAGATTAATCACATGACAATGATTGAGATAAAGACGTTATTATAATTTTAAAAATAACTTCCACGAAATGTGCGCATAAAAATGCTAAGATAAATTGTAAATTGGCACTCCACATGAAAAATGTTGAAGACCCCTGCTGTAGGGTGAGAGAGACCGAGAAATCCAGCAGGCTGATTTTGGTTGGCTTTTGCTAGAGGGAAGCTTGTTGTGCTTTAAAAAGAGCCAGCTGTGTTTCTCTTCTCTCACCTCTCTGCTCTTTCCATCCCAACCCACTGGACATATTCAGACACAGCAACATCAGGGGTGTGAGGAAAAACAGAACTTGACTGAGACATGGGTCTCACATTCATCTGTGCTAACAAGGCCTTGTTTGCAAACACACTGTGGCATCTTTAATAGCCTGATAAAGACTTCAGTGTATTGAGTGTTATTTTGGGTCAGGGCAGGCTCGCCTGCTGATTGGCTAGAGGAGCTGCTGCCTGCTGGTTGCTGCTGACCAATCGCTGAGCTCATGTGTGGGAGGGAAGTCTGACCAACAAAGCCTTGCACTCCTGTCAATGGCCCATGTAGAGGAGGCCGGGCCCATACATTTTTTTTTTTTTTTTTAAACACACGCACATGCAGGAACCTGACATTCAGCTCTCACCAGGTCCTCTTAGAGAGAGAAAGAGGGAACTGCAGATGACTTGTGCATGTTGAGAGATGTTAATCAGTGTGGGGTTGTGTAGGGTTGAGGGCCTTAACAACAGCCGTGTGTATCTGTGTTTCCACTCTCCTCTGGGCTGATGGGAGAAGCACTGCTGTCAATAAGAGAGACTCGTGAGAGGGCCATAGAGGGAACAGAATGAATTGTCACAACAGACACGCTTCTAAATTCTACAGGATTCTTTACAGACCAATAAATAGCACACATTTCACACTGTTGCAGGTGTGCCAGAACAGAGGCCTCGGAGGGATGGTTGGATAAGGAAAGCAATCTTTAAAAGATCATTCCAATATGGCCACTATGCATGTGTGCCCATTTGTGTAGGCACTCATACGCAGTGGTGTAAAGTACTTAAGTCGTTTGTGTTCTGTATTTTATTTTAATATTTTTTACTACTTCTACTTCACTACATTCCCAAAGAAAAGTCTACTTTTTACTCCATACATTTTCCCTGACACCCAAAAGTACTCGTTACATTTTCAATACTTAGCAGGACAGGAAAATAGTCCAATTCACACACTTAAAGAGAACATATCTAATTATGAGTGTTGGAATGTGCCCCTGGTTACCTGTAAATAAAACATTTAAATAAAATTGTGCCACCTGGTTTGCTTAATATAATAATTTAAAATGATTTATAGTTTTACTTTTGATACTTTAGTATATATTTAAAATCAAATACTTTTAGACTTTTCTTAAGTAGTATTTTACTGGGTGACTTTCACTTGAGTCATTTTCTATTAAGGCATCTTTACTTTTGCTCAAGTATGACAATTGGATACTTTTTCCACCACTGCTCATACGTGAGTATAAATCAAATCAAATGTATTTATATAGCCCTTCGTACATCAGCTGATATCTCAAAGTGCTGTACAAAAACCCAGCCTAAAACCGCAAACAGCAAGCAATGCAGGTGTAGAAGCATGAGTAAGAGAGAAAGAGAGTCATGGTGGGAACTGGGGAGGTAGTTACCAGCAACACAGCATTTTTGGGGCATGGATAAAAAGTTGGAATGCTGGCAGAGTTGGAATGAAAGGCGTTTGGGAGATGAGTTGGGAGATTAGGAAATGTCGGCGAGGTCTGGGCGCTCACACACTCTTACTGACGTCACGAAAAGAATACCCACCATTCCACCACCCTTCTTTTCTCTCTCCCTCTCCCCGCCACTCCACAGGGAGCTACTCACTTCAAAGTATGGCAACTATGCCTGCCAGATAGAGTGGAGGAGAGAGAGAGAGAGAGAGAGGTGAGATGTTTTGGGAGCTAAATCAGTTGCCGCTGCTGATGGTGGCCATGTTTCAATACGAGAAATACTGAGAGAACAAACCGTGTGTGTGCATCATATCTTAAAACTGCTAATACTGGTGGCACCATCATGGAAGTCACTATAACAGTAACGCCAACTTAGGATCTGCTCAACACATCAAATCTTTATCACTAAACATGGAGGGGGGGGGGGGGGGGGGTTCTGGTGGATTTAACACACACACACACACACACACACACACACACACACACACACACACACACACACACACACACACACACACACACACACACACACACACACACACACACACACACACACACACACACACACAAACAATTAGGCCTAGATAAAACACGGACAGAAAACATGTCAAAAAGACATATCAGAAATGTCAATAAAGCTTCTCCATGTCATATGAGGCAGTTTTAAAATAGGAATGGTTTCCAGCGTTACGAATGCTGCTAGATAAGTGTTCTGCTGAGACTGAGATAAGAGATGAGGGAGCTGAGGTACTGTTATCAACATTAAGGGAAGGAATTCTCTCAACACTGAAGCAGGAAGTGCTGATATCAGATGGCTTTAAGCACCTTAGAAACAACTGAGTACTGAGCAGGAACATTGATGGGACAGACAGTCTTTACAACGCGTCTTCACCCGCACTTAATGGCCTGGGAGAAATGTGTGTGAATAATATGTATGGGTGTGTTTTTGAAGAATATAGTAGTTTGTCTTTATGTCCATCCAGTTCAGGCAGAGAGCTTATATAAATTAAACCTTATACAGTAGGCCACCTTCATTTCCCCATCGACTATTCCTACCGTTCGGTAGTGATAATGTTGTGCATGTTTTTCCTGACAATAAAGTAGCCTTGGATTGGACAGTGTGCATGTCCATTCATTTGATATTGGGGCCTACAGAGTTCCCCTAATGCATTTAGCCAGGGCTAAGCAACAGATGAGGAAATATGAACTCAGCTCCACGTTAGACTATTTTTGAGTGGAAAAATCATGACAGATTGATTTTTGGGGAGAACGAGACGACAGGAGTTAACTGATGAAATGAGCTCTCATTGTAGCCTATAATGAGGACCTAAAATGTTTCAGGGTCATGAGCTCAGGAAAAACTCCAGGTTCCAGAAATGACTACTACTAAGCGAAGAGTTGATAGGTTGTGGTCTATCAGACTCAGAAAGAGGAAGTGGGACCCTGAGGGTGGGGCTAAGAGGAAGCAGTGTCACACATGCTTCAAATTCAATCTCATTTCATCATTCTGGTCAATCAGTCTGTCAGTTTAACCCTGGTGTTTTTGTTTTTCAAAGTATAGATGAGAACATGGCAGTTATTGGCAGAATGTGTTTTGTCATAAGAGGAAATCTATTTTTTTCTACTTTTCTATTTCTTTTTTTTACCCATTTTTCCCCCCTAACTTTGTGGGATCCAATTGGTAGTTACAGTCCTGTCTCATCACTGCAACTCCCGTACGGACTCTGGAGAGACGAAAGTCTACTACTCATGACTTCGGAAGCAAATCATTAAAGGTCAACATAATTTCCCATAACGTGACTCCATATCACAGACCTCACATGTGCTACTGAAGAGTCAGCCAAGTATGCATTCTAGTAAAAACACCTATCAGGCAGCACAGAGCACCCACTGAAGCTTTCAAATAAGGGCATTTCCATCTAAAAAGGACCCATGAGCACCAACATGAAGTTTATAGGAACATGTCAAATTGGGTGTCAAATGAAAGCTAAGAGTCTTTTTTAAAATGAAAGCATTTATATGTAACAAGTGCTGAATTTGACGTTGTATAATTACACAAAATCTGCATCGTTCCCATGCCAGATATTAGTGTACATTCCTTATGTTGTTGTAAGTGCCCCTTTAATGACGCACACTTCCTTCTTCTGCATTCCCCCTCAAACATCCCCTGCCCCCCTTAACTCTTCCCTTTCTAATGTGTCTATGTGGAAGAGGAAGGTTACTGAAAAATTGTCCCACGAAAATCATAATCAATTCTATGGTTAAACACAGATATTTAGTGTATATTGTCACTGACATTGTGATATTATAGTCCTCTACCAGTAGATTAGTGATATTTACACATTTCATTCATTTATTAACTTTTTATCTGTTGATTTGTGAATCCTGTACATGCTAGCTCATTACTGTACGTGGCATCATTTGGCTAGCATAGCTATTCATGTCCCCTGTTAATTTGTACTTTACAGAGGAGTTGGTGCATTGGGGCTGCATAACACTCCATTTATGAATGTTGTAGTTTTCTTTAACAGAACACCAACCCTGATCCTTTGGTCATATGTATAAGCCGATCAAAACGCAAGAGGCACAAACACAAACTGGTCATATATACATTTTACAACCATTTTCCATCCTTACAATTAGGAATAAACAAAGGCTTTGACTTCTGGTCAGATGGAAACCAGATCTTCGAGAACATCTACCAAAGAAAGGTCATACGGTAATGGAAATAGATCACAGCATAATCATTTTGGAGACCCCTGACAACTAATAAAACACTTAGAGAGGGTAAACTATTTCTCAAACTAAGTTGAAGAAATATTGCCTTGCGCTTTGTAATTCCTTTATGAAAAACCCACCTACTGTATCATCTTTAAGATCGATTTAGAAACTATCTCCCTCATGCTGAAGGATTCATGAAAGTTCACATAAGTAACAAGTAGTGGTACACCGACCAATTAGTGTTTTGACTGAATTATTCATGAACTTTAAACAAACTTGAAGTGATTAAAACTCAAATCTGTAATAGAATTACTGCAATTACTGGAAATTATAGTAGTCAAACCGCAGTTGGATCACCTGCTACTGTCCTCCTTTCAACTGGCATATCGTTATGTTCAGTTTATAACGGTTTTCTTTCTCTTCCTGTGGTCAAAGCAAGACTGAAAACAGTCTGGATGACCCCGCTCTCTAGTAAATGTCCCCTCTCCAGTATCTTACTGACACCTACCCGCTTTCCATTTACTGTAACCAGCATCCTCACCCACTGAGCACCGGAAAACCACAGACGTTGAAAAGTAGTTGACATTTGTGTCAGTCCACCCTGGACCTACCACATTTGAACCAAATAGACATCTATGTCAAATCAAATGTTATTGGTCACATAAACATGGTTAGCAGATAACGCGAGTGTAGAGAAATACTTATGTTTCACAAGTTTGGACAGTACAGTAGAGAACAGTAAAGAAAAGTACAGCACAGTAAAGAGAAGTAGAGTCTATTCTGAAAATATCTACTTTACTGTGCTGTATAGTGACATCCAAACTTGTGAAACAGACTTCTACGATTGGTTCAAATTTGGTCTGTTCCGGACCAACCAGTGGTAATAGCCAGTGTGTAGAATAATACCCAAATATGCAAAAGAAGGATATTGCATATTTATACCTTTGTGCACCTAGTCAGGATCACCAAGAAGAAAATATAAAATCCATAATTGTGCATTTCTGTATAGTACAGATCAGGGACCCATGATGCCATACCATTAGCGTAATTCATTACTGGATGTAAATCCACTTCACCTACTATAGTTCAATAACCAAAAGATAATCATTTCAAACTCCGTGTGTAATGTCATATCTGATACCCCATTCTTTCTGCAGACATCTTTTGAATCTTAAATACAGTATCTGCTCCCATTTTTAACAGCTTTCTGGAAACCGTGGTCACATAAAAAAAAAATAGATTTTAATTCTGTTAGCAAATTTGCATCAGCACAATTCTTCCAGCAAGTGTGTTTTTGTGCCATTTTCTGTATAAATGTTTAAAAGTAGTCCTTGTTTATAGACTTGCAATGTTTGTTCAACTTTGAAATAAAATGTAAATTGTTTGGTATCCACTTTAAAGTGAAACTGAGTCAAAGCATAAGTCCGTTACTGTGGAATTGCCCATACCAGACTTCTAGGAACCAGGGCAGGGCGTGTACACACACACACACACACACACACACACCCGGCTGCTTTCTCATCTGATTACAGGCACCACTGACCCCATCTCTAGATGCCTGTGTTTACCTGTAGTAAATTAACCCCGTCACCACCACTTCCATGTAGACACTAGTCCAAGTAGCCTGAAAATACAGAAAAATACACAGGATACAGCCATAACATGAGCACTGGAACAAGCCCGTCTGGTAGTCTTACTGACACACCCCTTTCTAAGGAAATGGAAGCTGTTAACAGTAAACATGTGTAACTGATACTTCTAGTGATAGGCCATGTTGAAATTATGAGAAATCTAACCGTGCATCAGTTAACATGGTCTATTCTAGTTTATCAAACAAACAATGTCCCCAATAACCTATAACCTACGGTGAACTTAATCTTCCAGGGGTAGTTGGTGTACTGCAGCTGCATTTTGTTTTGAGAGAGAGAGGGCGCGAGAGGGAGAGAGAAAAGAAGGGGAAACCAGATCAGGTTGCACATTAACAGAAAAAGGCCCAAACTAGAGAAACTGACTAAGTAGAGCACTGGCACCAACTACACAAACTGAATGTAGGGACACACACACAAACAACTGCCTGGTCCCTATGTCAGCAGGTTGTGTGGACAGATTTAACTCAATGGTTTTATAACTAAATCATATTAAGGATGTACGATCAGACAGTAATTCAATATCTTAATTCCAATATTACAAAGAAAGGGCTAGCAATAATAATAATAATAATAATAATAATAATAATAATAATAATAATAATAACTCCTCTCATATGTCATTAGCAATATAGATTTTCCTAATTCATGACCTATGGCACAGACAAAGTCATGCACTCCACTGACACACAAGCTAGCTTTGAGTCTCGTCAAGAGAATGGAATTAACCTTGACGTGGTTCCACTCAGTCTACTGTTGCTAACGTTACTTAGCTACCTGCCAACTTCACGGTTTTTACTTTTTAATTACCGTTCTATATTTAAAAATATTCCACCCCGGACATGGTTCTATAAAGACCTCCACCAGCCGAAGCTAAGTAACATTATACCTTCTAATTGCAGTCGCTGTACTCATAATATTTTATTTAACTAGGCAAGTCTTAAGAACAAATTCTTATTTACAACAGCCTAGGAACAGTATCTTGTTCAGGGGCAGAACAACAGATTTTTACCTTGTCAGCCCAGGGATTTGATCTACCAACCTTTCGGTTACTGGCCCAATGCTCTAACCACTAGGCTACCTGCAGCCCCAGGAGAACGATCGCCTTATGGTGAGGATAGCCGTGCTGCAAGCCCAGCGTCAGATGCAATCATTAGGCAAGGGTAATTTAAGTTTAGGAAAGGATGAAACAGAATCTGAGCCACCAATAAGTACAGATAGTAGTATAAATCCCCTGGCACAGTCCCCGCAGCCGGACAATTTTCTCATGGCTTCTGGAAGAAAATGCTGTAGGAATGTTCAACCGGTGTCGCTCATTCAGCCGACAGAAACTTTAAACTGGTTTTCCCCACTAAGCAACGGGTCAGAGTCAGAGGACAAGCCTTCTCTGGTCTCTCCTCCACCTGTTACGGGGTTTGAGACGCCGAAGCCTCCCACCATTAGCTTTGACAAATTCAATACCCGAGTCATTGGCGACTCCATTACCCGCAGTATTAGACTTAAAAAGAATCACCCAGCGATCATACACTGTTTACCGGAGGCAGGGCTACCGACGTTAAGGCTAATCTGAAGATGGTGCTGGCTAAGGCTAAAACTGGTGTGTGTAGAGAGTATAGGGATATTATTATCCACGTCGGCACCAACGATGTTAGGATGAAACAGTCAGAGGTCACCAAGTGCAACATACTGTAGCTTCAGCATGTAAATCAGTTAGAAAGATGTTGGCATCAAGTAATTGTCTCTGGCCCCCCTCCCAGTTAGGGGGAGTGATGAGCACTACAGCAGTCTCTCACAACTCAATCACTCATTGTAAACTGTTTTCTGCCCCTCCCAAAATATATTATTTATAGATAATTGGCCCTCTTTTTGGTACTCACCCACAAACAGGACCAAGCCTGGCCTGCAGGGGAGTGATGGACTCCATCCTAGCTCTCATCTTATCTATGAACATAGACAAGGCTGGCTCTAACTCCACTAGCTCCACAATGAGATAGCCAGCCTGCCAGCTCTGTGGAGTCTGCCACTAGCACAGTCAGTGTAGTCAGCTCAGCTATCCCCATTGAGACCGTGTCTGTGCCTCAGATCTAGGTTGAGCAAAACTAAAAACATGGCGATGTTTGAACTAGCAATCTCACTGGAATAAAGACCTCCTCCTGTCATTATTGAAAGAGATTGTGATTTCTCAAAATGGGGCTACTTTTAATGTTAGAACCCTCACTTCCAAGGCAGTTCTAGTCAATGAACTAATCATAATCTTGATGTGACTGGCCTGACTGAAACATGGCTTAAGCCTGATAAATTTACTGTGTTAAATGAGACCTCTCCTCCTAGTTACACTAGGTGACCAGATCCCCCGAGCATCCTGCAAAAGCTGTGGTATTGCTAAGACTTCCGATAGCAAATTTGAATTTACAAAAAAAAATACAAATATGACTGCATTTGTCTCTTCAGCTTCTAGTCATGAAATCTATGCAGCCTACTCAATCACTTTTTATAGTTACTGTTTACAGGCCTCCTGGGCCACATACAGCATTCCTCACTTAGTTCCCTGAATTCTCATTGGACCTTGTAGTCATGGCAGATAATATTCAAATTTTTGGTGACATGAATATTCACATGGAAAAGTCCACAGGCTCACTCCAAAAGGTTTTCGGAACCATCATCGACGGTTTTGTCCAACGTGTCTCCGGACCTACTCACTGTCGTACTCTGGACCTAGTTTTGTCCCGTGGAATAAATATTGTGGATCTAAAATGTTTTTCCTCATAATCCTGGACTATCGGACCACCATTTTATAATGTTTGTAATCGCAACAAATAATCTCCTCAGACCCCAACCAAGGATCATCAAAAGCCGTGCTATAAATTCTCAGACAACGCAAAGATTCCTAGATGCCCTTCCAGACTCCCTCCACCTACCCAAGGACATCAGAATACAAAAATCAAAATACCCGAGCCCTGAATCAAACTTCCAGAAAACTTGAATGGAAATGGTGCTCCACCAAACTGGAAGTCTTCTGATTAGCTTGGAAAGACAGTACCATGCAGTATCGAAGAGCCTCACTGCTGCATGATCATCCTATTTTTCCAACATAATTGAGGAGAATAAGAAGAATCCAAAATGTATTTTTGATACTGTCGCAAAGCTAACTAAAAAGCAGCATTCCACAAGAGAGGATGGCTTTCACTTCAGCAGTGATAAATTAATTAAACTTCTTTGACGAAAAGATCATGATCATTAGAAAGAAAATGACGGACTCCTCTTTAAATCTGGGTATTTCTCCAAACCTAAGTAGTCCCGAGTCTGCACAACAACGCCAGGACCTAGGATCAAGGGAGACACACAGCTTTTTTTTTATACGACACACACACACACACACACACACACACACACACACACACACACACACACACACACACACACACACACACACGTATTTAGTCAGCCACCAATTGTGCAAACTCCCACTTAAAAAGATGAGAGGGGCCTGTAATTTTCCTCATAGGTACACTTCAACTATGACAGACAAAATGAGAAAAAGAAATCCAGAAAAATCACATTGTAGGATTTTTAATGAATTTATTTGCAAATTATGGTGGAAAATAAGTATTTGGTCACCTACAAACAAGCAAGATTTCTGGCTCTCACAGACCTGTAACTTCTTATTTAAGAGGCTCCTCTGTCCTCCACTCGTTACATGTATTAATGGCACCTGTTTGAAGTTGTTATCAGTATAAAAAAACAACTGTCCACAACCTCAAACAGTCACACTCCAAACTACACTATGGCCAAGACCAAAGAGCTGTCAAAGGACACCAGAAACAAAATTGTAGACCTGCACCAGGCTGGGAAGACTGCATCTGCAATAGGTAAGCAGCTTGGTTTGAAGAAATCAACTGTGGGAGTAATTATTAGGAAATGGAAGACATACAAGACCACTGATAATCTCCCTCGATCTGGGGCTCCACGCAAGATCTCACCCTGTGGGGTCAAAATGATCACAAGAACGGTGAGCAAAAATCCCAGAACCGCACGGGGGGACCTAGTGAATGACCTGCAGAGAGCTGAGACCAAAGTAACAAAGCCTACCATCAGTAACACACTACGCCTTCTCCACTGCTGTCCCTACCATCAGTAACACACTACGCCGCAAGGGACTCAAAATCCTGCAGTGCAAGACGTGTCCCCCTGCTTAAGCCAGTACATGTCCAGGCCCGTCTGAAGTTTGCTAGAGAGCATTTGGATGATCCAGAAGAAGATTGGGATAATGACATATGGTCAGATGAAACCAAAATATAACTTTTTGGTAAAAACTCAACTCGTCGTGTTTGGAGGACAAAGAATGCTGAGTTGCATCCAAAGAACACCATGCCTACTGTGAAGCATGGGGGTGGAAAAATCATGCTTTGGGGCTGTTTTTCTGCAAAGGGACCAGGACGACTGATCCGTGTAAAGGAAAGAATGAATGGGGCCATGTATCGTGAGATTTTGAGTGAAAACCTCCTTCCATTAGTAAGGGCATTGAAGATGAAACGTGGCTGGGTCTTTCAGCATGACAATGATCCCAAACAAACCGCCCGGGCAACGAAGGAGTGGCTTCTTAAGAAGCATTTCAAGGTCCTGGAGTGGCCTAGCCAGTCTCCAGATCTCAACCCCATAGAAAATTTGAGGGAGTTGAAAGTCAGTGTTGCCCAGCAACAGCCCCAAAACATCACTGCTGTAGAGGAGATCTGCATGGAGGAATGGGCCAACATACCAGCAAGTGTGTGAAAACCTTGTGAAGACTTACAGAAAACATTTGACCTCTGTTGCAAGCAGCATCTCTGTGTTAGTGTTGGTTGTTTAGCAAGTGTTGGTTTAGCAGTCTGATGGACTAGAGATAAGCTGTTTCAGTCATTCTGCCCCAGCTTTGATGGGGGTGAACAGGCTGTGGCTGTGGCTCGGGTGGTTGTTGTCCTTGATGATCTTTTTGACCTTCCTGTGACATCAGGTGCTGTAGGTGTCCTGGAGGGCAGGTAGTTTGCCCCTGATGATGCGTTGTGCAGACTGCGCTACCCTCTGGAGAGCCTTGCAGTTGTGGGCGGAGCAGTTACCGTAGCAGGCGGTGATACAGACCGACAGGATGCTCTCAATTGTGCATCTGAAGGATTTAGGTGACAAGTCAAATTTCTTCAGCCTCCTGAGGTTGAAGAGGCACTGTTGCGCCTTCTTCACAACGCTGTCTGTTTGGGTGGACCAATTCAGTTTGTCTGTGATGTGTACGCCGAGGAACTTGAAGCTCTCCACCTTCTCCACTGCTGTCCCGTCGATGTGGATAGGGGGAGCTCCCTCCAGCTCGTTGTTGATGGTAATCAAGCCCACTACTATTGTGTAGTCCGCAAACTTGACTGCGTGCATGGCCATACAGGAGGGGACTGAGCACACACCCGTGTGGGGCCCCAGTGTTGAGGACCAGAGAAGTGGATGTTGTTTCCTACCTTCACCACCTGGGGGCGGCCCGTCAGAAAGGCCAGGACCCAATTGCACAGGGCGGGTTGAGACCCAGAGCCTTAAGCTTAATGATGAGCTTGGAGGATACTATGGTGTTGAATGCTGAGCTCTAGTCAATGAACAGCATTCTTCCATAGGCATTCCTATTGTCCAGATGGGATAGGGCCGTGTGCAGTGTGATGGCGATTGCATTGTCTGTGGACCTGTTGGGGCAGTATGCAAACTCAAGTTGGTGGCGGTGATATGAGCCTTGACTAGTCTCTCAAAGCACTTCATGATGACAGAAGTGAGTGCTACGGGGCGATAGTCATTTAGTTCAGGTATCTATGCCTTCTTTAGTACAGGAACAATGGTGGCCATCTTGAAGCATGTGGGGACAGCAGACTGGGATAGGGAGCGAATGAATATGTCCGTAAACACACCAGCCAGCTGGTCTGCGCATGCGCTGAGGACGCAGCTAGGGATGCTGTCTGGGCCAGCAGCCTTGCGAGGGTTAACACATTTAAATGTCTTGGTAGCAGGTTGCGTCAGTGGTTGTTATCCTCAAAGCAGGCAAAGGGGTTTAGCTTGTCTGGAAGCAAGACGTCAGTGTCCATGACGTGTCTGGTTCTTTTTGTAGTCTTTTTGTAGTCTGTAATTGCCTGTAGACCCTGCCACATACGTCTCGAGTCCGGGCCATTAAATTGAGTCTCCATTTTGTCCCTATACTGACATTGCTTGTTTGATTGCCTAGCAGAGGGAATAACTACACTGTTCATATTCAGCCATATTCCCCGACCTCTTTCCATTGTTGAATGCGGTGGTTCGCGCTTTCAGTTTTGCACAAATGCCGCCTTCTATCCACAGTTTCTGGTTGAGGTAGTTTTGTTTATAGTTTCTGGTTGGGTACAACATCTCCAATGCACTTCCTAATAAACTCACTCACCGAGTCAGCGTATAAATGGTTGTCATTGTCTGAGGCTTCCCAAGAACATCTTCCAGTCCACGTGATCAAAACAATCTTGAAGCGTGGATTCCGATTGGTCAGACCAGCGTTGAATGGTTCTAGTCATGGGTACATCCTGATCGAGTTTCTGCCTATAGGACAGTACGAGCAAGATGGAGTCGTGGTTGGATTTGCCAAAGGGAGGGCAGGGGAGGGCCTTGTATGCGTCGCAGAAGTTAGAGTAGCAGTGGTTCAGTGTTGTTCTGGACTGTACTTAACTTACCTCACCTCAGGTACCTTATGCAAGCATTAAAATTAGATTTTAAAAATATTAAAAAACACCTTATGGAACAGTGGGGACTGTGAAGCAACAAACATAGGCACAGACACATGCTTACACACATGGATTTTGTACTGATATATATATATATATATATATATATATATATACACACACAGTGCCTTGCGAAAGTATTCGGCCCCCTTGAACTTTGCGACCTTTTGCCACATTTCATGCTTCAAACATAAAGATATAAAACTGTATTTTTTTGTGAAGAATCAACAACAAGTGGGACACAATCATGAAGTGGAACGACATTTATTGGATATTTCAAACTTTTTTAACAAATCAAAAACTGAAAAATTGGGCGTGCAAAATTATTCAGCCCCTTTACTTTCAGTGCAGCAAACTCTCTCCAGCAGTTCAGTGAGGATCTCTGAATGATCCAATGTTGACCTAAATGACTAATGAGGATAAATACAATCCACCTGTGTGTAATCAAGTCTCCGTATAAATGCACCTGCACTGTGATAGTCTCAGAGGTCCGTTAAAAGCGCAGAGAGCATCATGAAGAACAAGGAACACACCAGGCAGGTCCGAGATACTGTTGTGAAGAAGTTTAAAGCTGGATTTGGATACAAAAAGATTTCCCAAGCTTTAAACATCCCAAGGAGCACTGTGTAAGCGATAATATTGAAATGGAAGGAGTATCAGACCACTGCAAATCTACCAAGACCTGGCCGTCCCTCTAAACTTTCAGCTCATACAAGGAGAAGACTGATCAGAGATGCAGCCAAGAGGCCCATGATCACTCTGGATGAACTGCAGAGATCTACAGCTGAGGTGGGAGACTCTGTCCATAGGACAACAATCAGTCGTATATTGCACAAATCTGGCCTTTATGGAAGAGTGGCAAGAAGAAAGCCATTTCTTAATGATATCCATAAAAAGTGTCGTTTAAAGTTTGCCACAAGCCACCTGGGAGACACACCAAACATGTGGAAGAAGGTGCTCTGGTCAGATGAAACCAAAATTGAACTTTTTGGCAACAATGCAAAATGTTATGTTTGGCGTAAAAGCAACACAGCTGAACACACCATCCCCACTGTCAAACATGGTGGTGGCAGCATCATGGTTTGGGCCTGCTTTTCTTCAGCAGGGACAGGGAAGATGGTTAAAATTGATGGGAAGATGGATGGAGCCAAATACAGGACCATTCTGGAAGAAAACCTGATGGAGTCTGCAAAAGACCTGAGACTGGGATGGAGATTTGTCTTCCAACAAGACAATGATCCAAAACATAAAGCAAAATCTACAATGGAATGGTTCAAAAATAAACATATCCAGGTGTTAGAATGGCCAAGTCAAAGTCCAGACCTGAATCCAATCGAGAATCTGTGGAAAGAACTGAAAACTGCTGTTCACAAATGCTCTCCATCCAACCTCACTGAGCTCAAGCTGTTTTGCAAGGAGGAATGGGAAAAAATGTCAGTCTCTCGATGTGCAAAACTGATAGAGACATACCCCAAGCGACTTACAGCTGTAACCGCAGCAAAAGGTGGCGCTACAAAGTATTAACTTAAGGGGGCTGAATAATTTTGCACGCCCAATTTTTCAGTTTTTGATTTGTTAAAAAAGTTTGAAATATCCAATATCCAAATGTCGTTCCACTTCATGATTGTGTCCCACTTGTTGTTGATTCTTCACAAAAAAATACAGTTTTATATCTTTATGTTTGAAGCCTGAAATGTGGCAAAAGGTCGCAAAGTTCAAGGGGGCCGAATACTTTCGCAAGGCACTGTATATAGTAGTGGTGGAGTAGTAGTGGTGGGCCAGAGGGCACAAAGTCTGTACAATTTAAAAAACATTACAATATTTTCAAACTGCATTAATTTTGCTGGACCACAGGAAGAGCAGCTGCTTCCTTGGATTCTCTGGTCTGATGAAAGCAAGATTGAACTCTTTGGCCTGAATTCCAAGCATCATGTCTGGAGGAAACCTTGCACCAACCCTAAGATGAAGTATGGTGGAGGCATGCTGTGGGGGTGTTTTTCAGCGGTAGGGACGGGAAGTATTCAGGATCGAGGGAAAGATGAACGGAGCAAAGTAGAGAGGTCCTTGATGAAAACCTGACATAGCCTACGGTTTATATTTTAATGAAGTCATCTCACTTTTTATACGTCGCTTGCTTGTATCAATTGTATCAATTGATCACAAAGATGAATAAACCATGTGATTCCGTGTTTAGCAGATATCTGAGTAGACTAGAAAACGACGTGGGAGGGCAAAAATGTATCTAACCAAGCACTTAGATGTTCTACGAGTGACCTTAGGCAAGCGTTAAATGCTCATAATTTAAGTGCAATGTTAATAACGATGCTTTTGGGAACCAGCTCTGAGATTTAACGATGCTCCTACAAAGGTTCTAACAGTGAATTTAATCTTTAAGCTGCAATATATGTAACTAGCTTTCTGCCGTGTTTGTTCAGTCAAAGTCCTTTGGTTGAGTTCTATACAGCTGCCACTGACATCTTTTGATTTCCTTGTGTTTTTTTCTCCTCTCCATTCTGGGCAGTCTGATCCTCCCCAATCTTTTCCCAGAGCCGTAGCGACTAGAATCCACACAGCATGTAAACATGCTGCTCCAGAGCCAGTACTGTTCTTCCTTCAGACACGAATACATTTACACCATGATCACATTAACTTGTAAATGTCCAAATTCACCAGAAATGACATTCAGTAGCTCCTACCTATGTATAACTTTATGAGCTAGATTACCGTTCTTTGCAATTCATTTATTTTAATGTGCAATCGTTAGCATATTTAGCTAGCAGCCTCCATGTAAATTCACTGTTACTTGTGCCAATTTTGTTAGCTTTGTGGCAAGCGACAACCAATGGTATTTTTTGCATTTCTCTGGCGCCCCCTTGTGTAATAAGCCGGTAATATTGTAAAGCTGAGGATGAGAGAACGATGGTACGACGATACCACAACCTGTATAGAAGTACAGGGAGTGGGGGGGTTGCAGACAGACATCCCACCATGTTTTTTTGTTGTTTTTTTATAAACGGCCCATCCATCCACATTCCTCAAATAGTGCTTACCTGTTGTGCTACAGACAATATGGGTCTATTCTACTGTATGTTCTCCATTTCACAATTCACTGAACAGGCCAGAAGACTAATATTTCTGCTGTTGACCTGTAGAAATTCATATTTGATATACAAATACATAATTTACTGTAGTTAAAGTCTGTATGTAGATGTTAATTTGTTCTGACTGTTTACAAACAAAGTCTGTATGCTTGGAACTTTAGTTGTGGAACGCCTGCTGACATTGAGCATTGCCCATATGAAGGTCATGAATACATGTGAAAAGGTTGCTTTGAGGTCATACACTGACAGGCTATTTCTCAGAAATGTCTAATAGGGCGATTCTGTGTAGAGGTCAACCTGAGCACAAATCAAGTTAGTCATTTACAAATGAAACCATGTTCATAATTATGAGTGAGAGTGAGTGAGTGAGTGAGTGAGTGAGTGAGTGAGTGAGAGTGAGAACAACAATATAAAAAATTGGCAACAATTTCAAAGATTTGTATTTTCTTCTGTGTACCACTCCCTGGTACACCGCGTTGTACCAGATCTTCAGTTTCTTGGTAATTTCTCACATGGAATAGTCTCCATTTCTCAGAACAAGAATAGACTGACGAGTTTCAGGTCTTTGTTTCTGGACATTTTGAGCCTGTAATCGAACCCATAAATGATGAGGATCCAGATACTCAACTAGTCTAAAGAAGGCCAGTTTTATGGCTTCTTTAAAATCATCACAACAGTTTTCAGCTGTGC
Organism: Oncorhynchus mykiss; assembly: GCF_057628025.1. NCBI lineage: Eukaryota > Metazoa > Chordata > Actinopteri > Salmoniformes > Salmonidae > Oncorhynchus > Oncorhynchus mykiss. The sequence goes on from NC_143028.1 coordinate 51,011,106, forward strand.
TAACATAATTGCAAAATGGTTTCCTAACGATCAATTAGCCTTTTAAAATTATAAACTTGGATTAGCGAACACAACGTGCCACTGGAACACAGGAGTGATGGTTGCTGATAATGGGCCTCTGTACTCCTATGTAGATCTTCCATTAAAAAGCTGCCATTTCCAGCTACAATAGTCATTTACAACATTAACCATGTTTCCACTCTATTACTGATCAATTCGATGTATTTTAAGGGACAAAAAAAGTGACCCCAAACTGTTGAACGGTAGTAATATATATAACATTACTCCGTACATACATATATATATATACACACACACAGTTGAAGACTGAAGTTTACATAGACTTGTGTCATTAAAACTCGTTTTTCAATTACTCCACAAATTTCTTGTTAACAAACTATAGTTTTGGCAAGTCGGTTAGGACAACTACTTTGCGCATGACACATGTAATTTTTCCAACAATTGTTTACAGAGAAATTATTTCACAATCCCAGGGGGTCAGAAGTTTACATACACTAAGTTGACTGTGCCTTTAAACAGCTTGGAAAACTCCAGAAAATGATGTCATGGCTTTAGAAGCTTTGGATAGGCTAATTGACATTTGAGACAATTGGAGGTTTATCTGTGGATGCATTTCAAGGCCTACTTTCAAACCCAGTGCCTCTTTGCTTGACATCATGGGAAAATCAATAGAAATCAGCTAAGACTTCTGAAAAAAAAATAATTGGTAGACCTCCACAAGTCTGGTTCATCCTTGGGAGCAATTTCTAAACGCCTGAAGGTACCACGTTCATCTGTGCAAAAAATAGTACGCAAGTATAAACACCATGGGACCACGCAGCCATCATACCGCTCAGGAGGGAGACGCGTTCTGGCTCCTAGAGATGAACGTACTTTGGTGTAAAAAGTGCAAATCAATCCCAGAACAGCAGCAAAGGACCTTGTGAAGATGCTGGAGGAAACAGGCACAAAAGTATCTATATCCACAGTAAAACAAGTCCTATATCGACAACCTGACAGGCCGCTCAGCAAGGAAGAAGCCACTGCTCCAAAACCGCCATAAAAAAGCCAAACTACGGTTTGCAACTGCACAAAGATCGTACTTTCTGGTGAAATTTCCTCTGGTCTGATGAAACAAAAATATAACTGTTTGGCCATAATGACCATCGTTATGTTAGGAGGAAAAAGCGGGAGGCTTGCAAGCCGAAGAACACCATCCCAACCGTGAGGAACATGGGTGGCAGCATCATGCTGTGGGTGTGCTTTGCTGCAGGAGGGACTGGTGCACTTCACAAAATGGATGGCATCACGAGGAAATGTGAATATCTTGAAGCAACATCAAGACAGTCAGGAAGTTAAAGCCTGGTCGCAAATGGGTCTTTGAAATGGACAATGACCACAAGCATACATCCAAAGTTGTGGCAAAATGGCTTCAGGACAACAGAGTCAAGGTATTGGAGAGGCCATCACAAAGCCATGACCTCAATCCTATAGACAATTTGTGGGCAGAACTGAAAAAAAGTGTGTGCGAGCAAGGAGGCCTACAAACCTGACTCAGTTGCACCAGCATTGTCAGGAGGAATGGGCAGAAATGTACCCAACTTATTGTGGGAAGCTTGTGGAAGGCTACCTGAAATGTTTGACCCAAGTTTAACAATTTAAAGGCAATGCTACCAAATACTGATTGAGTGTATGTAAACTTCTGACCCACTGGGAATGTGATGAAAGAAATAAAAGCTGAAATAAATATTATTCTATTATTCTGACATTTCACATTCTTAAAATAAAGTGGTGATCCTAACTGACAGGGAATTTTTACTAGGATTAAATGTCAGGAATTGTGAAAATGTATTTGGTGTATGTAAACTTCTGACTTCAACTGTACATGTTAGGGTGCCTGGTCTTGTACACTACTTTCTTGTGATTGACCACAAGTTTAGATGTATTTATTTTTTTACCCCCTTTTTCGTAGTATCCAATTAGTAGTTACTATCTTGTCTCATTGTTACAACTCCCGTACGGGCTCGGGTGGCACAGCTAGCTGCAATGCAGTGCCCTAGACCACTGCGCCACCTGGGAATGTGAAATGTCAGAATAATAGAATAATTATTTATTTCAGCTTTTATTTCTTTCATCACATTCCCAGTGGGTCAGAAGTTTACATCAGAAACACAACCAAGCCGCACTACTTCTTAACACAGCGCGCATCCAACCCGGAAGCCAGCCGCACCAATGTGTCGGAGGAAACACTGTGCACCTTGGTTAGCGTGCACTGCGCCCGGCCCGCCACAGGAGTCGCTGGTGCGCGATGAGACAAGGATATCCCTACCGGCCCTCCCTAACCTGGACGACGCTAGGCCACGGACCTCCCAGTCGCGGCCGGCTGCGACAGAGCCTGGGCGCGAACCCAGAGTTCGCGCCGCAGCTAGCGCTGCGATGCAGCGTGGCGCAGACCACTGCGCCACCTGGGAGGCCAAATCTTTAAGAATTTAATGGCAATTTCTGAATCTAACATCCATAACGAAGGGTGACACATCCATCACGTTGTTTTTCCTCACTAAAATCCTAATAATGGAAATGACAATCTTTTTAACATTTTCATTTCTGTGTTCAGAAATGTCTGTGTATTCTATTATTCTAACTCTCAACAGTAAGTTGAGACCCAGACTGAGTTCCTAATGTATGTATGTTTTTTTTATTATTGGTCAGCAGGCCTACAAAAATGGGGGCCACTAGTTGCCCATCCCTACAAACATAAAACGTTTAATTTATTTTGTTTGTCTAGTCTATAAGACATTAAAGTTGTGATTTTGCATGCAAATGTAATGGAATCGCCCAATAGTGAAAGTAGTTGAGTCAGGGTGAGAATGGGAGATTTCCTCTAAAATAGAAGTGTCAATGGTATGTAGTCAGGACTTAGTGAGATGGATAAAAGACCAGGCCTAACCAAATTACATTTGAACCCTATTGTCTTAAATGGTGAGGGTCAGGCAACAGAACTCAGTTTCCCACTGTGTGTTATAACATGTACAAATATGCTTACGCAATAAGGCCCAAGAGGGTGTGTTATATGGCCAATATACCACGGCTAAGGGCCATTCTTATATGCAACGCGGAGTGCCTGGATACAGCCCTTAGCCGTGGTATATTGGCCATATACCACAAACCCACGAGGTGCCTTATTTATTTTCTAAAACTGGTTACCAACGTAATTAGAGCAGTAAAAATAAATGCTTTATCATACCCGGTGTATACAGTCTGATATACCACGGCTGTCAGCCAATCAGCATTCAGGGCTCGAACCACCCAGTTCATCATCATCATCATTATTATTATTATTATTATTATTATTATTATTATTATTATTATTATTATTATTATTATTATTATTATTATTATTATTATTATTATTATTATTATTATTATTATTATTATTATTATTATTATTATTATACTGCATATAGGCCTAGTATGAACTACACCAGGGTTCCCCAACCTTCAGTCCGCAGGTGGTTTTATTTGGCCCCACATGTTTTCTGAGCAAAAATAATGTTTTTCATAATTTTATTTTCATTGTTGGACATAAAAAAATAAAAAAAATTGTAAGCAAGGTTTGAAATTGTGTTTTAGTGAAATAATGATATCCGTTTGGGCTTCTTGCAGTCAAACCCTGGACTACAGAGAGGTGAATGATGGAGTCTCTCTCTCGCTCTCTCACTTTGTGAATGTTGGAAAAAAATATTTGTTCCTTTCTAAACATAACAATGTAAATACAAAGAGGACTCGGACCACAAAATAGCTGAAGTGAACTGGCAAAAGAGTTGAGTCCTCATTCAAAGGCAAGGGCAGTATGAATACAAAGAGGACAGAGTTCATTTGCTCTTTTTTTTTATCCCAGAGTTGACTTTAAAGAGGACTGAGATCAGCTCTTTTGAAAGAGGATTATATGTGAAAACACCCTAAAAAGAAGTTGGGGGACAAGCTACGAAGGAAAAATACAGGTACCGCCAAGTAGCGCATGGACTTGACAGTGCCATCTTGCTCCTGAAACCTGGATTCACTGGTAGACGTAACATAGTAAATGAAAATCTGGGACACAAACTACTATGCATGTATTATTTTGTGGTGCACATCACTTGTTTTGTATGATATGTTACAAATTTGCAACACATTTGAGGTGTTATGCATTCCAATTTGCTGTGGCTAATTCTAACATTAGCTAGGTGGCTAACATTAGCTAGGCTAGGGGTTAAGGTGTTAGGGTTAGGTTAAGTTTAGGGTTAACAATAGGATGGTACTGTCGGATAATCTAAAAACTGCGCTATTGTTTGAGGAGAATACACACACACACACACACACACACACATAAAAAATAAAAACTTACACGGCAACTGGTTTGATACATTCACCGCTGAAGGTAAATAATGTACTTACATTCAGTAATCTGTTTTGTCATCCTGAGGCTCCCAGAGATAAAATGTAGCATAGTTTTGTTTGATAAAATCAATTTTTATATTCAAATGTAGGAACTGGGTTCTAAAGTTAACCCCAGCTGTTTCTGGGGTTAAAATTATTTAACCTAACAAAGGTTAAATAAAATAAAGACTATTTTGAATTTCCTGTATTTACGTTTACTATGTTATGTACAGTCTATGACACCAGGCTGTACTCTTGGCCATCCTACAAAAGGTAAGAACTGGAATAACATTTGAACAGATGACAGAGACATTAGGTTTGGACCATTGTTTTCTTAGAGGAGGAGCATTACTTTACCCATTAGTCTATATATGCGTATTTGATTGGACACCCTACTATGGGTACGTCTAGTGAGACCAGCCTGCTTGATAGGCTCTGTTTGGCCCCCAGCGCCCGGCTTTCCAGCAAAGTTATCCTTATATAAGAGGTGTATCACAAACACGGTTTATACATAGCAGCGGCATAGCTCTGGATAGAGTGTCATCAACCATATGTCCACGGAAACCAGAGGTTGGTCATAAATGGCAAAGTCATCAGGGTAGGAAATTGCATTTGACAGTTCAGAGATTTAAAAAAGTGCACCAAATTGCACAAACATAGCATAAATATTTATAACATGTTTGTAGCGGTCAATGCTTTAGGAAAAGGATGGGCTGACTACCAACTCATATCCAACAAATACAATTATTTAACCTATACTGTTTATTAATGCAATTACCTAGCCTATATTGTTTATTCTTAGGCAAAACATGAATAAAAAAATTCAAGACACTTAAAATGGTAAAAACACAAGCCTTTTTATCCAGCAGTGTCCGTGAACGCTGGAGCTGAATGACAGTGAAATCGATTTTCAAAGTGGAAACTATGGCGCACAATGCATGATCAGCTACTTTAATATAAAATAACCTAGCTAGTTTTCCAGAGTTGGCCCATGGCGATTTACGATTCGCAGAAGTTAATCGGTGGAATATTACTTACACGCTCTGAAGGTCAGATGATACGAAGTTGGGAGTGCAGGTTCTGGAAATTACGTGGGTCTTCCACCAGTGCGCTCCAATGCGGTCAGTGGAATCGCTCGTATCCTCAAACACAAACTACGCTAAAAAAAAATATATATAAAAAAAAAAGGCATTATGTGTCATTAATAATTTCAGAAAAATGGATGATACTGGCACTCCAGCTGCTAATTGTTTTTATTTCCGCTGGCTGTGATGTTGTCAGCGGGGCTTGGCGCGTCCCAGGTCACCTGTGTTCACTTGTGACAACTCCGGCAACCAATAGACGGGGTTGGAAGAGCGCACATAGAAATATGGGGGGGTGTCGTAAAAAATGTTTTGCAAACAAACATATATACAAACTATTTATATTGCTAGGAATCCTAAACAAACTAATATTATTAGCAGTTTAATTAAATATACAACAATTTTATCAATATCAGATTTTCTGAAATAAATCATTATCAAAACCATTCAATTGTACAACTTGTCCTGTTTTCTTTGTAACAAAATTCTGTATGTCAATCCAAAACATTTTACGATAAATACAGGCAACAAAAAAAACAAATGCTAACTGGTCTCCTTCTCCATTCCACAGAATATTCAGTTTGAATATTTCCATAGCGTGTTCGGCCAAAAAAATCTTTCTGAGGGAAATGTAGTATCACAAACAATATTCCTAATCTGTTTATTACTACGTTTATATTTGATGTTAATATTGCAATTAATATATTTTAATGTAAATCTATGTTACTTACATCAACCACAGAGGAATAAAAGCAATATTTAAAAAAAAACATTGGAATCACATAAAAAACAATTGCATATTATTTTGGGGTTCGTGTAGTTCTATTGGACAAGGGTATGTTCGGGGGAAGTGACGTTTTATAGTTGAGTTGACTGTCAGTGCATGCATGGGGTGTTATCCTTAGGCTACTCTAAACAGTTACAAAACATTATTTTTCTATTGGACAGATTTAGGTAGGACCCTCCCTGTTTGCTGAACCTGTCCAATAGAAACACTAGTTTACGTTGCAAACGTTTTGCAACTGTTTGGAGTAAGGATTATACCCCAGTACTTTACTTGGTTGAACCAGGATTGGCTTTAATGGTCCCACATTCCCAACTGCCTGACAATTTTCCTTTTAAATGGACCATACATTGCTGCATACCTTCCTTGTCTTTGCTCTCACTAATGCTTGTGTGTGTATTGCTATTAAATCATGGTGTTGAAACTGAATGGCAGGGTTTCACAGTAGTTGCAATCAGTGTATTCATGGTGCCAAGAGAAGCCAGGCTTCCCCAAAATAATTACCAAGAAAAATATATATATTAATTGATATATCTTTTGTCTCTCTGTGTTTCATTACTTGTCTTAAATTCACAAGAGCCTAATTGTATCTCACAGGAGAAAGCATCCGAGTGAGTGAAACAGCACCCCTGTCCCTTGACATGTAGGCCATCTACAGTGGGGCAAAAAAGTATTTAGTCAGCCACTAATTGTGCAAGTTCTCCCACTTAAAAGATGAGAGAGGCCTGTAATTTTCATCATAGGTACACTTCAACTATGATAGACAAAATGAGAAAAAAAAATCCAGAAAATCACATTGTAGGATTTTTAATGAATTTATTTGCAAATGATGGTGGAAAATAAGTATTTGGTCAATAACAAAAGTTTATCTCAATACTTTGTTATATACCCTTTGTTGGCAATGACAGAGGTCAAACGTTTTCTGTAAGTCTTCACAAGGTTTTCACACACTGTTGCTGGTATTTTGGCCCATTCCTCCATGCAGATCTCCTCTAGAGCAGTGATGTTTTGGGGCTGTTGCTGGGCAACACGGACTTTCAACTCCCTCCAAAATTTTCTATGGGGTTGAGATCTGGAGACTGGCTAGGCCACTCCAGGACCTTGAAATGCTTCTTACGAAGCCACTCCTTCGTTGCCCGGGCGGTGTGTTTGGGATCATTGTCATGCTGAAAGACCCAGCCACATTTCATCTTCAATGCCCTTACGGATGGAAGGTGGTTTTCACTCAAAATCTCACGATACATGGCCCCATTCATTCTTTCCTTTACACGGATCAGTCTTCCTGGTCCCTTTGCAGAAAAACAGCCCCAAAGTATGATGTTTCCACACCAATGCTTCACAGTAGGTATGGTGTTCTTTGGGTGCAACTCAGCATTCTTTGTCCTCCAAACACGACGAGTTGAGTTTTTACCAAAAAGTTATATTTTGGTTTCATCTGACCATATAACATTCTCCCAATCTTCTCTGGATCATCCAAATGCTCTCTAGCGAACTTCAGACGGGCCTGGACATGTACTGGCTTAAGCAGGGGGACACGTCTGGCACTGCAGGATTTGAGTCCCTGGCAGCGTAGTGTGTTACTGATGGTAGTGGTGTGTGGTTCTGGGATTTTTGCTCACCGTTCTTGTGATCATTTTTACCCCACGGGGTGAGACCTTGCGTGGAGCCCCAGATTGAGGGAGATTATCAGTGGTCTTGTATGTCTTCCATTTCCTAATAATTGCTCCCACAGTTGATTTCTTCAAACCAAGCTGCTTACCTATTGCAGATTCAGTCTTCCCAGCCTGGTGCAGGTCTACAATTTTGTTTCTGGTGTCCTTTGACAGCTCTTTGGTCTTGGCCATAGTGGAGTTTGGAGTGTGACTGTTTGAGGTTGTGGACAGGTGTATTTTATACTGATAACAAGTTCAAACAGGTGCCATTAATACAGGTAACGAGTGGAGGACAGAGGAGCCTCTTAAAGAAGAAGTTACAGGTCTGTGAGAGCCAGAAATCTTGCTTGTTTGTAGGTGACCAAATACTTATTTTCCACCATAATTTGCAAATACATTCATTAAAAATCCTACAATGTGATTTTCTGGATTTCTTTTTCTCATTTTGTCTTTCATAGTTGAAGTGTACCTGTGATGACAATTACAGGCCTCTCTCATATTTTTAAGTAGGAGAACTTGCACAATTGGTGGCTGACTAAATACTTTTTTGCCCCACTGTATATGGAGCCAGATAGCTACCAAAAGATTTAATGTACTTATAGATCCTAACAATACGTACGTTCAATGTTAGGATCGTAAGAAAAGCCATCCTTGAAACATGAAATGTGACATTTAATCTGTTAACATACAAACACCATGTTACGATTACAAACTAACATTTTAGGCTTGAACAAATCTTGTTACAATTCTGAAGTACAATAACACCTTTAAGAGTTTTGCAGATTCATCTCACCAACAAGAAAACCCTACACCAAACAGCCTGTGAGGAGTGCTACCCAAACAAACATAACAGTACAAAAAAAGTAAGGGTAACCGTTTTCAAAGTCTCCATTCTCTATTACTCCTCAGCGCAAGTCTAGATACTAGCTGTATTATGCCTACAACAGTGAAGTTTCAGTCCACTAGGTGTATTTTTACAGCATGGGCATATCTCTGGGTGACGTGGACATCCCCATGCATCCACCTTATCAAAATATGACTAATTCAATATTGAGCCATCCCATTCTGTGGGCTCTTTTTTTATTTTATATGAATCTCGCTTATTTGGCGTACCCCGACGGCATTCAAATCAAATCAAATGTTATTTGTCACACAGACATGGTTAGCAGATGTTAATGCGAGTGTAGCGAAATGCTTGTGCTTCTAGTTCCGACAATGCAGTAATAACCAACGAGTAATCTAACCTAACAATTCCACAACAACTACCTTATACACACAAGTGTAAAGGGATAAAGAATATGTACATACAAATATATGAATGAGTGATGGTACAGAACGTCATTGCATGTACACCTGGGGGTTAATGTACACCTGGGGGTACGCGTACCCCAGTTTGGGAATACCTGCCCTAGACAATGCTCTTCTGTGGCTTTATAGTTTAATTCTCTCACAAGTAATTTTCTGAAGGCCCAAGCCAATACTACGCCATCTACTGGTATAACAGTGTTATCGAATGCCGTTCTGAAACAAGCTCTAGACTTTAATTTGGGAAATTAAACCAGAAGCTGCAAAGCAACTCTATTGTCTGGTATGAAGTTGCTTGATTGACTAGCTAACTTCAACTAGATACGTGCGGTTCATGTCCTTTGCAGAGTCCACGTTCCTGATAAAAGTTTGTGTTAATAATGGGATATGTAGGAGGGTGAGCCGGTCAAGGATCGATTCAGACAAGGTGGTCTATTGTATGACAAGTGACAGTTTAATTATGAGTAAAGATATCTGGTACAACGTATACGGGCCCATTTCATTCGGTTCTTAAGGAACCAGCAGAAAAAGAAGCGCAGATAACAGAGTGCACATGTCTCATATACAGAACAGAAAGTAGGTTGATTCTAGAAGATCGGGTCTTCGGGTTGGTTCAGGCTGAGGTGTAGTCTTCTTGGATTGGCCCTGTTGGGCCGTCCGTCATCCCTCTGAGTCTTGTTCTTTGTCACACAATGTTCAGCTAAAAAAGGAGATTAGGTGTGTGCGCTGTCCTCAGTCACACAATGTTCGGCTAGAAAGGAGATTAGGTGTGTGCGCTGGTTTCTGCAAGTCAAGGCTGTCTCTTCCTCCCAATGTGTGGGTGTATGTCTTATCTGTGTGTCCTCGGCAGTTAGTGTGTGTAATGTGTGTGTGCTGTGTGTGTGGGTGTGGGAGCTATCCTGTATGGGACCTAACATGTTTTACTGTGAAAATACGTTGTCTCAGTTATAGCAATGTAATAGCAGTAGGCTGGTCACCTGCATAAGAAATAGCACTTCCTTACAAATCCCTCTCTTCACGTCTCCCCAGAGACGTGACACAACCTAACTATATCCAGACACAAAAAGAAAACTTTTCCCAGAAGGAAAAGTTTTGTGATTCCCTCTCTTCACATCTCCTAAGAGATGTGACATAAACTAGGCTAACAATTACAAAGTTTAAAATACCTTCATGTTCTCCATTCGATCCCACTATGTACTAGATTGGCTACCAGCCACCTAGGAACTTGCAACCCTCATGTCAAAAGAGAACAACAGCTCATTGAAAAACAGAACAAAAGAAAATGATGTGAAATTTAAGCCCCCCTTTTTGACACCCACTAGGGTGTCACTCATTATCCCTTATTTCAGCAGTCATAGCATTTCATGAAAAGAAAAACAAAACCTAGTAGGCACTCTCAACCTCATCCTCAAATTCGGGCAGGTCATTAGCAAGCAGAGGAAACATCTGGGAAAGGGGGGAAGGGTCAATAGCTCTAGAGATAACCCTAGTGGTGAGGGAACGGATACATGGAATGCAACAGCATCCACAGAGAACCAAAATGGCCGCGAACACCGAAATGGAGACCAAAATGGAGGAGACCAGGGTTTTATATTTACCAAAGGCACTCATCCAGGAGTCCCACATTGAGGTATCAATCCCAGAATGAGATTTCATTTTACCATTAAGAGTCCTCAAACCTTCTAGGGCTACGGTCAAGCTACCATCGGAGGCTGTGTTATTAGGGATGAAAATACAACACTGTTCACCAAACATAGTGCAAGCTCCACCTTTCTCTGCCGGTAGCATATCCACTGCAATGCGATTCTGGAATGTATTCTATCCACATTTTTATTAACAGTGCACCACCAACAAATGGAGGACTCAAACCCAGCTGCCACCTGATCCACCAACTTGTACTCGTCAGGAACTCCCCTTGGGACTCCAATGGCGTCTATGTACGTCGGATCACCACTAGATGGGGTGGTGGCACGCCTGGAACGTCCCCTGGATATTCAGGGTTCACCCTCTGGACCCTAAGGATGAGGTCTCCAGCCTCTGTAGGGTAGATAGAAACAGGCAAAAGGAGAGTAACAAGTGCACAGCTTCCAGTAGTATTGGAGGGTAATTTATCAAACAGGACAGTGTTGCCACACCACCACCTCACATCTGCTCTGGATATTGGACTGAAACTCCCAACAATGTTGATTGTATCCAGACACCAATTCCCAGGAACCTGTCCCACATTAGTACCGCCTCCCGTCATTTTGACACAGGTGAAATGTGCCCTGGCAACCTTGTTGGAAAACAATGGTTTCCTAGCAGTAGATTTAGTCATGGGATAGACAGCATCCCAGGCAGAGCAATTACAACTGGGGTTATCCGTAGTCATTAATGGGATTAAACATGTTAGAGTCACATCTGTAACAGACTTCTTAAAACACGGTATGATGCAAGCAGCACAACACATCAATAATACAAATACAAGAATTAGGGTCAGAAATCCAGTAACCACCATACCAGTGTACTTACCAAACCAGGCTCCCAACCAAAAGAACAGTCCAGACTCCTCCACCCCCGCCATGGTCCTCATCTCAGCAGATAGTGCACCAAGCCCATTAAAGGCCTTAGCTATACCACCATCTGGAGTGGTGTTATTAGGAATATACGTGCAACATTGTTCACCGAACATCTTGCAGACTGTCTGGCAACCCTAGATGTGGCCTCAAGCTGTTCAGACAGACCAGTGAGTGCATCACGGGGGTAATTCACAAAACGCTGTTGATTATAGTAGATATAACTGATCCATGCAGTCTGTCTATCATCCACTATGGCTGGACCTATAATAGGTAGTAAGTGCCAGAGTCCATCATTCCTACCCAAGGCCTGAAACTCATGAGGAACCCCCACTGGCACTCCCAACAGGTTAGTGTGTATGTCAACTACATCCTCTGTCCATGGAGCACTACATCTATGTCTCCCATGGGATGGAATGTTTTCAGGTCCCCTGGATACAGAACCCAACAGCTGTTCAGAAGTAACATCAACAATGGTCAGTGGAATTATCAAACTGGTCAGAGCACACGTACCTTGCCAGTCTCCTCTAAGAATGGGTCTCAGTACTCTTTTGGGTCCACATATTCACCACACATCAGCCAGACCACTAGTTTGGTTTAGGCCTGTAACTGGCCAAGTGGCATAAATGGTTATGTTACTGCTGCAATCAGCTTCAGGCAATCTCCCATAGTCCATGCCATTACCTGTACCCGTGATGCAACTGTAATTGCCCCCATATGCCTTAACACCCCAAGGGGCCCAGTGAGGAGGTACTGTAGGAAACACAAGGCTCAAAGAGGAACAGAGGGTTGAATTGGGCTGAACCTGGTAAAAACCTCTCAGAATACACAACCACCCCTCTCCTTCTCCTATAGCAAATGGGTGTGTAGCCAGAACAAGTCTAGCATGACTACAAATAGTGCAGTCCTTTCTTCTCAGGGTTTTAGCTGTGTACCTCATATAAGACAGCCACAAATTGTCCCTACCATCAAAACCAGTCTCAGTGCCTAATTGATCAATAGCTGTGTAGTCTCTAACATTAATTACCTGAATAGGATTTTTTAACACAGTGGTGGTAGGTGGCAGGTTCGGTCCAGGGGTGGTAGAGGAGTGTGTCTGGCCCTGGTTCGTCTGGGACCTCTGGTTTTGGCAGCTCCCTAATAGAAAACACACCCATCGTGTCTGTCCCGGTCCTTTGTAGTCCGAGGGTGTAAGTGCCTGCATCAGAGAGCTTAATAGTTTTGATGGTTAGTAGGATTTCATCACCTTTACAAAGTTCAACAGTGCTACCAGGTTTTCCCCATATGATGGAAAACCTATCCACCTTTGTGGGATCCCCTATGCTATAAGAATACCCTCTTCTCCAATCCTAGAATTGTCCCAAGTTGGTTATCATGTAATCCCCATATGGACACCCTCCCCCATTACACAGGTACACTGACACTCCTGTAAAGCCCCACCCTCTCCCAGAGAACACATCACTAGCAAGAGCCAGACACATCTTCACTTCTATGAACAAAAACAGGGGTGACAGGACAGGGAGGGTTACTTCATTCGAGAGATGGCCCCCGGAATTCTGTTAATTCCAGTTCTCCTCTCGAACACTGTTTTTTGTTCGACAGTGTCATGTGTCCTACCCTCCCCCGTGCGATATGAATCCGGGTAGCTCTTTCAGCTAGCTGTCACCAGGAGTCCTTGTATGGTCCCCCCAACAAGCCTCTGGGACTGGATTGAGTGACTTCACCTGTAGTTCACCTGTAATGCATAAAATCCTGGACATACAGGCTTGGTTAACAAACAGTTTCTCATATGTTTTATCTGATTATATATTTAGTTTCTTATCCAATAGGCCCCATCCTATCCTAGACCACAATTTACCCATCCCCCTTTTGATACCTGGCTCTGCCCAGGTAACAACCTTACCTACTCTAAATAATGACTTAGGTAAGATTAGTATATTATCCTTCTGTTCTGACATTATCATGTAGGAGCGCCCCTTTCATTTTCCACATGTCCAATTCTCCCTTTTGTCTCCACTCAGTAACTGTTATCTACACATTCTGTTATCTTTGCTCGTCCTGGCTCCCTTTTAAAACTTATCCTCTCTGCTCTCCAACCTTCAAGGTCTCTGCAGTGCAGGGGAGGGCTCTTCTGTCTGCCTTTTCCCCTTATCTGTCTGTAGCTCGTTTTCTCATGTTTCCAAATTTGAACTAAATGTCTCACTGTTTGGCTTTATCTAAACTCATGGATTTTTTTTTTTAGAAAAACATGTCTATGGTGGCACTTTCTAAAGTCCTTATATAGGTTAATTAAACCCCACTATAATTAATTTACCTTAAAAAATAAAAACAAAAACAAACCGTATTACCCATGACCACAAATTAAATATTCAAATGGCACCCCCTATATACAGGTGTTAAAACCAAACACAAATATCTCAATTTCTTCCCTGCCCTGTTTGCTCAAAATATGTCCCAAATACTTAACATGAGTCTACCATAAATAAAACTTATCCTAGCTAAATTTTCACACCACGTTCATCAGAGAAAATATAATGACACTATAATGTAAATTTCACTGCCTTTTTGTATTAAATTACCTTAATATCAGTATTACAAATTACCCTAGATTCTCCATCCAAATGGCTTTCCAATGAGGCTGATCAGACCACAAAGGAAAGTTACAATGGAGGTCATAAGTCATACCACCTTCCCTGTGTTTGATTACCAATTTCAAACCAGTTGTAACTTTAGTTAACGTCAACCTGCTCCGCCACAGGAGTGCCATCTGATGCACTGTCCAGCTAGACCAGTCAGGACCAGTCTCTGCCACTAAATTCTTCCACGTCCATTTATTATACCCCCCTTCTGTCATGTACCACACTGATCTAGACCAACTGATTGCATGAGTACCATAACCGCCACCTGGGCTTCCAATAACACCCCAGGTAAGTATAACAGTGGTAGTAGCGTTAGGCGGGATACACAGAGTAGCTGACCTAATCAATTCTGCAGTACACTCAAAGTCATTATTCTGAACTTGACGTTTAGACAGAACATGCGTATCCGAGAATATTGAAGCATTGGTGATGTTTAGCTGGGTAGTCTGTTCCTGGTCAGTGATTATACGCTGGGCTGCCCATATCATTACTCCCAATGTCAAAACAACATTGACTATAATTAGGACAAACAATGGGCCAGAACAACCCAGTCTTTCCCATGGTCTCCTAGCCCTTCTAGCCCATGGTGCTACTCTAGTGTCCCTATCATCTGAGGATGGGAGTCTCCTCCACATGATCAGACGGGAGGGATGTCAGAATTTGAATTCGAATTGGATGTGAGTAAATCACTTCTTACTTCAGCCAGAGTTCTGGCAGGGGTTGGGGCTGGTGTACAATGTGTCAGGTGGTGCCAAGGTGCGCCTAATTTACCTTTGACCTGGACTGAGTGTGAAGTAACCTCCTTCACTTCGTACGGTCCAGTCCACCTGGGATCAGCCCACTTTCTCTTGTGGACCTTGATCCTTACCCAGTCCCCAACTTTTACCCTTGGTTGTTCCGGGACGTCAGTCAGCTCCCCCTCTGCGACACGGTGTATCTGTTTGGAGAGAGCTGCAGACAATTCCGTCAATTTCTTCACATAGTCAGACATCCCTATCTGGTGCACATCAAGAGGGGGCATATGACCTCCCTCTCTTGGTGGCCCTGGCATTACTCTACCTGTCATTATTTCATGGGGTGAAAGATGTGTCCCTGCACCTGGTGAGGACCTCATGGCCATCAGTGCCAGGGGCAGGGCTTCCACCCAGGTCAATTTGGTTCCTGCACATACTTTAGCTATTTTAGCTTTCAGATTTTGATTACAGCGTTCCACAAGGCCCTGCGATTGCGGCCTATACACAGAGCCAAACTTGTGTGTAATGCCAAACCTCTCCTCCACCTGTCTTAGGTGCTGATTTGACGTGTTTTTTTTTAGAAATATTTTGTACACTCTTTGGATATACTTAGCCCGTCACTGGCTCGTGCCAGTGATGTATTCTTAGGAGACACTATTACTCGTACTCTGTCTTAACTCAGAGCCTCTCCGTCATATATCCAGAATTTTAAACAATAATGTTTTAATGATTAAACACGAGCCCCCAATTCAGGAAATGATTATCAACATAAACTATGTTTTAACAATTTGGATAATAGATTTTTTTTTTTTTTTTTTTTTGAATTTAGGAAATACTTTGCTCACAATAATTTTAAATAATGGTAATAATATCAGGGACTTGTGAAACGCCGTTTACATTTAGTCTATAGTCAACACACAAATATTATTACATGGACATAGTTTTAAACACAATTGTTCAATTAGAACATCTTATTCTATGACATCACACATTAGTACATTTATCACATTCATTCTGGCCACAACACAAAGCGGACTTTTCAGTCCAACATATCTTAATCATACATTAATCTATTGTAGACACCTCACCGGACACTACCAGCTATTGGATTTTAACCTCACCGGACACTACCGGCTATTGGTTCTATCTAAAACACTAATTGGATTTATCTTTTGCAGATGAATGATCGAATCATACTCAGATGTTAATGATAAAACTGATCACGCCCTTTTTCAGACGCCCGAACGAATATCACTTATACATAGAATATAATCCTGGTCACATCAATACTCAATAATAGACCACCTTACCAGACACAGCTGGACCGGTCACTAGCCGGACTATCGGTGAAAATCTATCCTAGACTATATTATTTATTCCTTACTGGTGTCTGCCACCAGACCGTTCACAGCCGGACTATCAGAATATTCTATTAATATTAGGTCTACTACTAAATATCCCTTACCGGTGTCTGCCACCGGACCGTTCTCATGCCGGACTATCGGAATATTCTAACTACTACTCATCCCTTACCGGTGTCTGCCACCGGACCGTTCTCATGCCGGACTATCGGGATACTCTAATTACCACATATGTTTACTTCACTGTCAATTTCAAGTCCATTATTTATATAAAATTTACACAAAAATTCTTACCCACACTCGGTACTACTGATCGTAATTTGGTATGACTATTCGACAATATGCAAAGTTTGATAAAACAGGTTTTGCTTACCTTATTTTGTGGTCGACCAGAGATCAGTTTCCCGAGTTGAGCAGAATTGTTGTCCACCCCCGAATGGTTTTCACCTGTCCTCCGGGAACCGTCCTTTCACCAACTCGCCCCCTCACACCCACATCAACCACTCTGGACTGGGTCGTTAGTAAACCATCCCTCTGCTACCAAGTTTCTGTTAATAATGGGATATGTAGGAGGGTGAGCCGGTCAAGGATCGATTCAGACAAGGTGGTCTATTGTATGACAAGTGACAGTTTAATTATGAGTAAAGATATCTGGTACAACGTATACGGGCCCATTTCATTCGGTTCTTAAGGAACCAGCAGAAAAAGAAGCGCAGATAACAGAGTGCACATGTCTCATATACAGAACAGAAAGTAGGTTGATTCTAGAAGATCGGGTCTTCGGGTTGGTTCAGGCTGAGGTGTAGTCTTCTTGGATTGGCCCTGTTGGGCCGTCCGTCATCCCTCTGAGTCTTGTTCTTTGTCACACAATGTTCAGCTAAAAAAGGAGATTAGGTGTGTGCGCTGTCCTCAGTCACACAATGTTCGGCTAGAAAGGAGATTAGGTGTGTGCGCTGGTTTCTGCAAGTCAAGGCTGTCTCTTCCTCCCAATGTGTGGGTGTATGTCTTATCTGTGTGTCCTCGGCAGTTAGTGTGTGTAATGTGTGTGTGCTGTGTGTGTGGGTGTGGGAGCTATCCTGTATGGGACCTAACATGTTTTACTGTGAAAATACGTTGTCTCAGTTATAGCAATGTAATAGCAGTAGGCTGGTCACCTGCATAAGAAATAGCACTTCCTTACATTTGTAACGTATAAAAAAAATGTCTAACCAAGTGAAAGGAGACGAAGTAAGAATTAGACGTGTAAATGTTCATTCATAGTCGTAACGTAGGGTTTGTACGTTTACAGACCTCATTCAACGGTTACATGTCATGTTTCACGCATGCCTTTTCTTATGATCCTAACAATTTAAGTATGGATTTTCTTACTATGCTAACAATACGCATGTTCAACCTTTTGGCAACTATCTGGCTGATGCTGTCTGGTGCAAACGAGTATGACATTGTTGCGGCCCAAAGCATTAAATGGAATACAAGGGAAGCCAGCATTGAGCTAAACTGGGCAATCTCAATGGTGAATGGTCCTGGTGCACCAAAAAAAAGTGTCAAGGGTAACCAGGTTGGATTTTGGCATCACTCCTATCAGATCGCATTGAGAGCATAAGTCATTGACAGAAAGAACTTGAATTGTTGTGTTGTTGCCCTCCAGTGCTCTAGCTATATAACTAAATTTGTCCCTTTCCTAAATTAGCCATGGATGGAGATAAGGATTTGGACTTGTGGTTTTACTTAATTCTCCGTACTGGCCAATGATTATAATGACGATTCTGAGCCAACCATTAATTCATACATTGTTGTGCCCCTGAGAGGATGTAAGTTAAATATGTAGCTAGTTGTAGAAGGCTAATGTTAACTTGCTAACGTTGCCCATGAATGGAAGTATGGCTAGCGAGCAAGCATTTTAGCCGGGTAGCCTTGGACAGCAAAAGTAAATTGTGTACTGTATGACACAGTGATAGACCGTTTCATCAACATGAAAGAGAGGATGGCATTGGCATTGATCTACAAGTAGGGTGAGTCAACCAGTGGAGGTTTCTGTTTCTCAGAGAAGGAAGAGGACCATCCTCAGTGAATTTCATAAAAATAGTCAACCAAAAAAAGTGATAATTTATAGACAAACTATACTAAATATATTCATGCCACCAAATAATTGATCAAAACAGAGTTTTGCAATGATGTTCTACAGTAGCCTCAGTAGCAGTCTGTAGAATAGCACCATGGTGTAACCATACTTCAGCCTACTCAAACAGAGAAGGATGCTATGTCTATCCAACACTGGAACTCTTCCAAGTCGATGTAAGCTTTTGGTTTGATTAATTTACTGCCACAGGGCCCGCTGGTGTAACTGCTAAACTGCTTTCTGAATGTACACCGTACTGCATGATTGTAGCGGGTTTAGTAAAGCGTTAGTTCTAGTTGACTATGATGCGACAACAACGTAGGCTGTGTGTAGCGGTTAGCGGCCAAGGTATGAAGGTTTGACTTGGAAAGTTTTTTTTGCCTAGTCACAGAGCGCTGATGTGTTGTGGACTTCCGTGCACAAGTCAAGGGAGAAGGTGACAGGACGAAAGCACATGGATAGATGGAAGAATGAATTATATATATATATCTACAATGAGCAAAGTCATCATGCTGTTTTTATGGTCTCTCCAGAGACTTTCGATCGGGTTCAAATCCGGGCGGGCCACTCATAAGTCAAGAGGTCTGAATGCTTCCCGAATGCACTGTATATAGGCAGGTGTGTACCTTCCCAAATCATGTCCAATCAATGGAATTTAGCACAGGTGGACTCCAATCAAGCTGTAGAAACATCTAAAAAATTGTCAATGGAAACAGGATGCACCTGAGCTCAATTTCAAGTCTCAAAGCAGAGGGTCTGAATACTTAAGTTAATATGTGGAAAATGTCAAGGGGTCTGAATGCACTAAGTTGTAATATGGCTTTTTTCCTTACTTCCCCAGTGATTTTACCCACGCACCGTTACTGGTTGCGTGGCCTCACCCTATTGTCTTTGGATTCCGGCTCAGGTGTAATTCAACAATCAATTATCCACATTGAAATACATGGATAAACATTAAATTGACCACATTTAACAATTTAATGTGTGATACTCTGGGATTTCTCTCTTTTTTTAATGGTTTAAACTGTACAAATGCTTTCACCCCAAAATCTATCAAATATATCTATGCAGCTACACTCGAGTGGTGCAGCATTCTAAGTCACTGCATCTCAGCACTAGAGGCGTCACTACAGACACCCTGGTTCGAATCCAGGCTGTATCACAACCAGATGTGATTGGGAGTCCCATAAGGCGTCATTGTAAATAAGAATTTGTTCTTAACTGGCTTACCTGGTTAAATAAAATATTTTTTTTAAAGTTACATTTTCCATGTTACCTCTGTTTACCACAAAAGGGCACTATTGTCAAGGAAACAGTTGGATAGGCTAAATACAGTATTACTTTACCCCACCGGCTATATAGCAGCAACATTTTAAGTATATATCACCATATGTGAAACATATGATAGTAAGAAACCCCATTTGTATTGATAGAGAAATAAAGAATAGTATGGAAGGGGTTCTTTAGTTGTATTACAGTACAGGAGGTTGGCCAAACAATCAGATCACATACAGACAGCTTCCAGACTTTACATGCGGAATGATATTATGGATGGCTCGCACAGCCAAACATGTATACATGTCCTTCACAAGGTCAATCAGCTATACATGTATTTACAATAAAGCAATTTCAGGTCTGATCAACAAAAAGCTTTGCTTTTCACTACACACGATAAACTTCTGAATTCAAACGCAAATGTTCTTAAATGCATTTTGATTGGACGATTGAGTAAATAGTAAAACTGAAATAGTCTCGTGGGTATTATATGTTGATTCTTCAAATACACCCCTTTTTTTTTTTTTGAAATTAAGCATGATTCACATGTTTCTACTGGTCATTGTTTACATACGACTGGTCTCCTGGTGTTCATAAACATTCTAACAGACAGAGGCAGGATATAAAATGCTGCTCCGCTACAATGCAGCAGCCTCAGAACTGACCAGAGTTTTCAGATCTGACATTACTTCCTGAGGAGAATACACAGGGGATGAATCAGGAGGTGGGGTTTTAAAAATTACAATTTAAAAGTAAGCAATGATTAGAGGTATCAAATCAAATAATTACGCAAGCAGCAAATCATAATTTTGGCCCGTAGAATAGTCAAATCAATAAGTGAAATCAAAAGTCCCTTAGAGGTCACAGTTAGAGAGGAAATATTAAAAGAAATGACATTGTCTACATCTGTTCAACAAACTTATAGGGTGGTCTGAGGGTAGGCAATGTAAGGGGGATTGGAAGTTGAGGGTTTGTCTATAGAGAGCTAGGGTACTGAGGAGGTAGGTGGTTTTTGGTGTAGGGGGATGTAAATAATACACTAGAGGACTGTGTTGGGGGCTGGAGAAGGGTGAGGTGAAGCAAGGTTCTGGGTGTACAGGGAGACGGTATTGTGGATGGTTTTGGGCGCTCTAGGTGTTCGAGCAGACGATTACAGTGATTTCTAGGACTAAATGGGTGTTGTGTGGAGCATGTGGGATAATATGAGGGCTCTAGGTGTAGGGGGATGAAGGGTACTGAGGATGCCACCAGTCCATGAGTCTCACGCTGTGTACAGGGTCCAGCACCACCTGTGTCCCCCCCTGCTCCCCTTTCCTCCTCCCCTGCTGGAGAGGAGAGTCCTGGAACACCAGACACACTCTGTGGTGACGCATGTCCGCATTCACATTGACGTTAAACTGGAGAGGGAACAGAGACAGAGTGGGTTAGACAGGAAGGAGGCACAGGTTCCCCTCTCCTAAAACAGCCCCACTATGAGGTACAACCACATTGTGACTTTAACAATGCAACTTCATGGATGGAGACGGTCTTTACAGAGTAAAAACCAGGATGAGTGAGTGGTGTACTGACCAGGGAAAGGGTCATCCCCATGACAATTGAGGTGAAGATGAAGTTGAGGGTGGTGACCTGCAGCAGGTAGCAGTCTGAGTCTGGGTTGGCATGGACCTCCTCATACTGACGGGGCAGCAGCAGACCCCGGGTGGCACTGCCAGCCTTACACCTCATCGCCTAGAGGAGAGACACACAAACTATGGTATCCTTCAATACAATTAAATGTTTTATTTCAAATTTAAAGTAAACATGTTTCACTAGTGTACTTCAGACAGTTCGGCATGAATACATACCTGCTTCACAAACTTGAAGTTGAACTCCCACATGGGCTCAGGTCGAGTGCCCACAACCTTATTGACCCAGAACAGCAGACACTGCAGAGGAGAAAACAGGTAAAACATATTTTTTATTTGTACCTTTATTTAACCAGGTAGGCTAGTTGAGAACAAGTTCTCATTTGCAACTGCGACCTGACCAAGATAAAGCATAGCAGTTCGACACATACAACAACACAGAGTTACACATGGAATAAACAAAATATAGTCAATAATACAGTAGAACAAAATACAAAAAGTCTATATACAGTGTGTGCAAATGAGGTAAGACAAGGGAGTTAAGGCAATAAATAGGCCCTGGTGGCGAAGTAATTACAATATAGCAATTAAACACGAATGGTAGATGTGCAGAAGATGAACGTGCAAGTAGAGATACTGGGGTGCAAAGAAAAAAGGTAAAACATCTCTTAGCATTGGATTGCACAAGTGTCAAGTGCACATTAAAGCCAGAACTTGATGGATCAGGATTAGTGAGTTATAGTACAGATCAATTTATCAGACCCTCACAGGATCCGAATAAGGAGAGAACCTCTAACTCCACACACCATACAGTTCTATGGCACAACCGCTAGCCTGTTGCCATCTTGATTCTTTACCTTGGAGTTAAGTAGCGTGGTGGGCGGGGACTCGGGGAGGGCGGGGCTTAGGGAGACACGTGAGCTGAATGGCTCATACAGGTGGAAGAGGGAGCGAATCACACGAGCCCGTAGACAACGCTTCCTTGCTATGGAGTCTGGCTGCAGACGAAACGGCAGGTAAGCATCCAGACTGTAGTGTCTATAGGAGTGGGAGAGACAGGGGATAGAGGGAGAGAAAATACATAAATAAGAAAACTAGGCTACTTCTCCTTTAGGGGCCAGTTGCCAAGGGCATCTGACTTTCCAGGATTCAAGTCTTATCAAGAGCTGCAGGAGCCCACCTAAAATATCAGTTGTGGCAATGAAAATGTCTAACCCTACCTTTTGTATAGTCTGGTCCAGAAGGCAGCAGTGCAGGTGACGGTCCAGGCGTTTCTGCAGATCAGAGCAAACGTACACACATCCTCTGGACGGATATAAGAAGCCAGCACCAGCCAGATATCCACTGTGTAGTCCTCTCCATCACTGCACTCGCTACACTCTGGGAAAACAGATAAGAGTCAAACGATGGGCTGTGTTTTATTCAGAAAAGTTGTTCACTCCTATCCATCCTTGTTCACATACGGTGCTGAAATGACTGGATAGGTGAACACAATAGCTCCAAGTAGGCCTAGTTTACAGCTTATTGCTATCACCTACCCAGTTACACTGTGTAATATCAGTTAACATGGACAGAGGGAAGGGAGCAACCATCTGGAATGAGACGCAGCCCTCAACTCTAAAATGCATGACTAGAGGCGGTGTACCTTTCCTTCTCTTGTTTTTCTTCTTGCGTGCCTCTTTAGGCTCGTTCACTCCATCCTCCCTGGGGTCGAGGTCGTCGCTACTCTCAAGGGCGTCTCCGGTGAGGCTGGACACTGACGAGAACACCTCCTGTAAGGAACCCTGCGACGCCTCCAGTCCACACAACAACTTCACTGCAGGACAAGCACAGTGGAAAGTTAGTAAGCACAATAATGTGGTTTATCAATGTATTGCTGTGTGTGTAGAATGGACATGCCCAAGCATTTTGATTGATGATCTTGCCTTCTTTTTCAACTGCATTGGCAACAGCCTTTTTCACCCTCCCCGACTTCACAACGGCTGGGTCAGCATTGGCAAAATCAGCGACAGTCACTGCAAGAGAGGGGAGAATATGCCGTTTACCAAGAGCTCACAATAACATAGGGTGCATCTCAATAGTACTAAACAACTTCTTGCTCCCCTCATGCCTTTTCCTTTGTCTGTGGTGACCTGAAAACACTGGTTAGGTATGTCAGACACTTTTGGCTTGTTCGACACTGCAGGCAACTGCCTACTGACTGATTAACAACTCCCTTTGCATCATAAATAACTACTTGTCGATCAGTCAGTCAATCAGTCACAATTTACCCAAGATGGATCATGTATTTGATAGGCTCAAACATGACTTTTCTTTGTGCTCATTTCAGTGCTAACGGTAAGCAACCGACTGTAGACGAAAGTCAATCAGTCAAGTCAGGGGAGTGGTGCATCTGCGACAGCAGAAAGTCAGACACGTCATCAACATCAAGGCTCAATGCATGGCAGCTCCAATTTTCCAATTTGTTTTTTCGGAGTTCCCAGTTGTCTTGAAAGCACCAAGTATGCAAGCCGATAGTCACCGGCTTGACAAAAGTGATCCGCTCGAACACGCCCTTTCACTTTTCTCAGAACACAGCAGAGAAAGGAATACAATGAGAAGTCTAACTACACTCAGTGTTGTCTAGCACTGAGATGCAGTGTCTTAGACTGCTGCGCCACTCAGGAGCCCCATGGGAAGCCAGGCTTCCCCAAATATTTGACCAATAAAAATGAGCTAACCATAAATGAATATATTCTGCCACTGGTCTGAGACGATTGAAGTTCAATATGTAGCTTAGATGAAGCCTAGTTAGCACACGTTAACTAGCTAACGTATGTGGTTAATTTTAGCCCATGTGAGGAAGTTAGGCAACCTAGCTAAAATGCATGCTAGCCTATGAAAATAAACCAAAAACGTACTATATAACAGAGCCATAGCCCATTTTGCCAACATGTAAGAGAGGATGGCATTCAACTAGTCTACAAGTAGGGTGAGGGAATTTTAGTTTTTTTCTTACATGTGCACACTGACAAAAATCAGTACCATAGACAGCCACATGATATTTAGCAACATTGATTGGACTAAATTGTTTTTGGTATCTGTAAGTTTGTTTTCCGTGTATTAAACTAAGTATATCTTGATTGTATTTAAATGTTTCATTTGAAATGGTGCTGGAATAGCAGAGGCAGTGCTCCTGTTATATTTGTGCTGACTTGCAGTAACTGTAGTTATAAATCAGTATGTGTTTTAGTGAACTGTCAAACATTAACTTGCTTGACCATGCTGCAGGTCATAACTTTCAAAGCAATATTTGCTTTGTGGACTGAACCTGCTCTCTGGTTTTGAGATTAAAAACGTTGTATTTGTATTTATAAGTTACAGAGCAAACGCAAATATCCCAACATAGGTTGTAATATGACTTTTTTTAAATTGACTCGGCTTCACCAGTGATTCCACCCACGAACCCTACTGACTAACGTTAGCTACACTGCGATGCGCCTCTGATGGGTATGCCTGACATCAACCAAAAATAGGCCTTTACATACCTTTCTGACATTGCAAGCCTCATGAATATGCACATGCAATTATTATATTTTTAATCAATGATGGTAATAGAATCGGGTAGTTTGATTTTTATCCTCGAGGATCAACCCAATATGTCCACCACTGAAAGACTTCGCTTTAGCGAGCTAGCTACCTGACTCGGAGCAGATGTCCCCGGACCGAAATTTCAGCCGTTTTCGGTTCCCTTTCTTGGGCATGACGGTAAGAGGGGTCTGTGGCCACTTATCGAGGCTGTGTGTCCTGCCATGTCTCTATGACAAGCAGAGGTAAAGAGAAAGAGAAAAAAGTGGGACAGCAATCGAAAAATGTTCCTCCAGGATCGTCAGCCATCATGGGACTGACGCAAATTAGTTGACGTTCATTAAATAACGCGAGACTTCCTTCGTTTCAGTTGTCAACGACGAGCTCATCCTTATCGAATTTGATTGGACAAGAGTGGTCATTCGCCAATCAGATTAGTCGGTTACCCAGAATGAGGACAGATATATTAAGGAAAGGAGGAGATAGGAATCCCATTGGAAAAGGAATGGAGGAACGTATAACGCCTCACCAGCAGACTGTCGAACAATTGTGTAATCGTCACGCAATCCCTTATCAAAATCAGGGTATGATGCCGCGTTCAAACAACTGTTAACTTTGAAAAAACTAGCTCTGACTGGGAAAATAGTTTTGAACGGTCATCCAACTAACAATTCCGCCTCGGGAATTCGGCCCTCTTTCTAGAGCTCCGACTTGAAGATTACTAACGTTGTGATTTGACCACGTAGGTCCCAGTTGTCTTGAACGCATCAAATGTTGAAAACCCTGCCTATTCCTCGAAAGTACGTAATGTCACGATTTCAAGCTATACTATATTACAGATAACAAGTGAACTATCTCGGAAAATATTTGATAATGTTGTACTTATTGTTTACGAAATATATGTTCATATTGTGTTTTTGGGCTAGCGCCCCTTCTCCCAGAATGCACCGCTACATTGACGGCCCGTGGGCAACGTACACAACGGGCGTTAATACGATTCCAATGGAATTTTCCATCTCCTCAATAGTATCTCTGATGAAGGTTGAGTTAAAATCCCAACATATTTTGTCATCTTAAATCTTATGAAGTAGCATAAGAGAGACAGCCAGGCTACTATGAAACCATTTTAGCTTACTGACGTCCTACATTTTATGATTTGGTCATAACATGAGTCAAAACATGAATTTATAGTCTTTACAGTGCAGTAGCCTAGCCCACTACAGGAATCGGAAATTGCAATGTCAGCCATAGTCATACTAGAATCTTTGAATATCCCGGATTTGTGTCATAGCTCTGCCATACCGGCGAAAATGCATCAGATGAGAAATAGATTCATGAATGGTAAATGCAGCATTTATAGATATAACACAAGCATCCAGGCGTGGTGGTGTTACTGAACAACGCACTAAAATAAGACAAACAGAAGCCAATGTTTGGAAGGGTTATGGGCAGACTATTGTCCAATGGGCTATAGGCTAGGCACCCTAATGCATTTGTTTATGAATAACATCCAGTTTATATCCCAATGCGGTATTTTAGTTTCCATTTAATTCCAGTTCCATAATTCATAACGGGTCCCATCAGGCTGCGCTGCGCATGACACAATTTTGGTCTCAGTCGCCAGAGCGCGCATGCACGGCGTGGCATAATAGCGCGTCGACGCGCAAGGTGGTGCTGATGTGAGGGGTTCTTCTGCCGCTAGAGCAAATGTTACATTTTTTTATGGAGAGAGCGTTCGAAGATTTTCCGTTGTCTTAACACAATACTGAATTTGTCCGCTGGTCAAAAGGGGGGAAATAAACGACGTGCGACCATGTGGATTGCTGTGGTCACATGCGGTGACATAGATGTAAATGATGCTTAAATTATTTTGTAGAAAGCGGCGAGTTGCTCGGTTTCCGTAGCGGTAGTGGTGACAGCTGCGGGAGCCCGTGTGTGAGGGAGAGGGAGGAGTGGTGTGTGTGTCTGCTCGGTGGCGGTGTGGAGATGGCAGCGGGGGGTTGAGAAGGCAGATGCCGCAGACATGCCTAGCTGGCTATCGCCGTCTCTCTGTGAAAAGGTTATCGGCAACTGGTGTCTGTTGAAGCAAAAGAGCGCCTAATAAACCTCGGAACCCAGATCAGTTGATTGGAACATGTCATCGACAGGGTCAGCGGCGGCATCACAGTGTATCTGATCCGTCAATCAAATCACACGCACTGGAATTACATGAGTGGCGCGCGGGGTTGGGCGGATGTGCCAGATGAACCATCGCCGGCAGACATGGAAAAAAGGTCAACAATCGACTGATTTAAATTTCATGATTCTGGAAGAAAGTTTTTCATTAAGATGATTAATGCCATTTTCTAATAATCGCGATCATCAACGATAAATAGTCTATTCACATCAATCAATCATTGTGTTTATTAGCCAGCGGCAGCGAGTAGCCTACAGAGAGCAGAGGATATCGCCCATATCATTACAGCGATACACGCCTATAGGACTATAAGCACCAAGCAGCGAATATGATGTGCGAGGTGATGCCAACGATCACCGAGGGGGACTCGGGGGGTCCTCCCCGGGGTGGAGGGGCTCAGAACGGCTCGGACCCGGAAGCCAACTTCGAACAACTGATGGTCAACATGCTGGACGAGAGAGATAAGCTGCTGGAGTCCCTGCGCGAGACCCAGGAGACACTCATCCAATCACAGACCAAGCTGCAGGGTGCGCTGCATGAAAGGGATGTGCTCCAGCGTCAGATCTACGCGGCTCTACCTCAGGTGAGAGAGAACACCACACACACATACATGTATCCAATTACCTCCATAACCCAGCAGAGGTTCTGCCAAGAGGTGTGGATCTTAAGGGGTGTCCTCCCCAGACTACTGCTGTTGTGCTAGAGGAGATGATGGTCATGGTCTATAGTTAATCCTCTCTTACCACAGGGTCACTGGTTCAAGCCCCCTTGCTCTTCCCCTCAATCTCTATAATGACCTATCAATGGCAATGAAGGACAGGAGACAAGGAAAGGAGACTGTGGCTGCATCCCGATTCTCCACCCTTCTGCCAAAGTGTGCATTTGCCAACTCCCTGTCATTGGTTTAAAAGCATTGGATTGGTGTAAGAAAGCATTGGATTCATGTAAGGAAGCATTGAATGGAGGGAGTACCACCATGGAATCCACAGGTTGGTATTTATTGTAATGAATCTTGTTCTGGAGGCAGCTCCAGTGGTCACTAGCTGGCACAGCCATATATATATTT
Organism: Oncorhynchus mykiss; assembly: GCF_057628025.1. Lineage (NCBI taxonomy): Eukaryota > Metazoa > Chordata > Actinopteri > Salmoniformes > Salmonidae > Oncorhynchus > Oncorhynchus mykiss. Next base: position 51,039,462 of record NC_143028.1, read on the forward strand.
TTTTAAGTTTAACATTTATTTAACTAGGCAAGTCAGTTAAGAAATCATTCTTATTTACAATGACGGCGAACCCAGGCGACGCTGGGCCAATTGTGCATCCTATGGGACTCCCAATCACGGCCAGAAGTGATGCAGCCTGGATCAGATTTTAAACCTTACCTTGATCTTAACCCTAACAACACTGCTAACCCTGATACCTAACCCTAACCACAAATTAAGAACAAAGAGCACATTTTTGTTTTGATGTATTTTGGGATATAGCCAATTTTTGACCTTGCAGCTAGCCCATCGAGTGGAAATCGCTCAGTTCTGCCTCCAGGGCAAGATCCATGACATCAAACGTCAGTCTGCATGAAATCTATGATGGGTACTGTGCAATGGCACAACGGTAGAAAGTTGGAGAATTGGGACATAGCCCAAACCCTCATATGCCCAATGGGGTGGACCATACTTTTCTCACTAATGATTTTGAAAAAACTTCTACTCATAAACTGAACATCAAATGATCCTCCTCTGTCTCTTCGACAGTGGATGAATTAAATGTATTATTTTTTATATATTGAAAAGGTGTGGGCTACAGAGAAAAATAGAAGAGTGCAATTTGAGGCCATCTAGAATAGAGTGCTACAAGCACTTTAAAGTTCCAGGGGATGAAGGTTGAGGGAGATTGTGGTTGAGACATACGCATGGTTGAGGTGGGAACATGTGCGTCTGAGCAGGTGTGATGTCAATCATGTTTGTTTAAATTTGTCTGTGTCTGTTCATTGTATTTTGTTTATGTAAGGTTGTTATTGTAAAAAAAAGAAAATCCTACCAAAAAATGTGTTTCAATTTGGAATGTGTGATTGTGGGTTTTTGAGTTTATTGGAGAACCACACTGCTGATGTGATGCAACCAGTCAAGATGCTCTCAATGGTGCAGCTTTCTAACTTTTTGAGGATCTGTGGGGCCATGCCAAATCTTTTCAGACTCTTGGGGGGGAAGACTGTGTTGGTGTGTGTGGACCATAATAATTCCTTAGTGATGTGGACACTGATTAACTTTAACTTCTCGACCTGCTCCACTACAGCCTCATCGATGTGGATGGGGGCATGCTCGGCCCTCTGTTTCCTGTAGTCCACGATCAGCTTCTTTGTCTTGCAGACATTGGGGGAGAGGCAGTTGTCCTGGAAACACATTGCCAGGTCTCTGACCTTCTCCCTATAATCTGTCTCATCGTCGTCAGTGATCAGGCCTATCCTGTTGTGTTGTCAGCAAACTTAATGCTGGTGTTTGAGTTATACGTGGCCACGCAGATGTGGGTGAACAGGGAGTACAGGAGGGGACTAAGCACGCACCCCTGAGTGGCCCCCGTGTTGACGGTCAGTGTGGCGGATGTGTTGTTGCCTACCCTCAACACCTGGGGGCGGCCCATCAGGAAGTCCAGGATCTATTTGCAGAGGGAGATTTTTAATCCAAAGGTCCTTAGCTTAGTGATGAGCTTGCAGGGCACTATGATGTTTAACGCGGAGCTGTAGTCAATGAACAGTATTCTTACGTAGGTATTCCTTTTGTCCATGTGGGAAAGGGCAGTGTGGAGTGCAATAGAGATTGCATCATCTGTAAATCTGTTGAGACGGTAAACAAATTGGAGTGGGTCCAGGGTGTCTGGGATGATGGTGTTGATAAGAGCCATGACCAGCCTTTCAAAGCATTTCATGACTACAGCTGTGAGTGCTATGGTACAATAGTAATTTAGACAGGCTACCTTGGCTTTCTTGGGCACAGGGACTATGGAGGTCTGCTTTAAACATGTAGGTATTACAGACTCAGACAGGGAGAGGTTGAAAATGTCAGTGAAGACACTAGGCAGCAGGTCAGCGCATGCTCTGAGTACGCATCCAGGTAATCCGTCTGGCCCAGTGGCTTTGTGAATGTTAACCTGTTTAAAGGTCATACTTACATCGGCTACGGAGTGGGTAATCACTCAATCATCCAGAACAGCTGGTTCTCTCATGCATGGTTCAGTGTTGCTAGCCTGAGCATAGAAGGTATTTAGCTCATCTGGTAGGCTTGCGCATAGCCGCGGGAAGATGTTTGGAGGTGGTGTGATTTCTTTCACAGCGAAGAAGGGAGGGTGGATTTGCCCTCTCTACAGTCGGCTACATTCGTCCGCTAATACAATGCATTACTTTTGTGAGAATTTATATATCTTTTGATGTTCAGATTTTTCAGGGGGTGCTGCAGCACCCCTACTTTTCTCAGATATGTGGTTGCGTTACTGGACAGTTCACGGCTGGTTTTCCCTTTGTATTCCATGATATTTTGCGAGACCTGCCACATCTGACGAGCATGTAGTAGGATTCGATCTTGGTCCTGTATTGACACGTTGCCTGTTTGATGGTTTGTCGGAGTGTGTAGTGGGATTTTTTTTATAAGCGTCCAGATTAGTGTCCCACTCCTTGAATGCGGAAGCTCTGGCCTGTTGCCTGTAATCCAAGCTTCTGGGGACGACATCATCGATGCCCTTATTAATGAAGCCTTGTGACTGATGTGATAAACTCCTCAATGCCATCGGATAAATCCCGGAACAGGCAGCAGGTAGCCTAGAGTTAAAGAGTATTGGTCCAGTAATCGAAAGGTCGCTGGTTCGAATTCCCAAGCAGACTAGGTGAAAAATCTGTCTGTCCTTGAGTAAGGCATTTAACCCTAATTGCTCCTGTAAGTTGCTCTCGATAAGAGTGTCTGCTAAATGACCACTTAAAAAAATATGAATATGTACAGTACCAGTGAAAAAAATTTGGACACACCTACTCATTCAAGGGTTTTTCTTTATTTTTACTATTTTCTACATTGTAGAATAATAGTGAAGACATCAAAACTATGAAATAACACATGTGAAATCATGTAGGAACCAAAAAAGTGTTAAACAAAGAGATTCTTCAAAGTAGCCACCCCTTGCCTTGATGACAGCTTTGGCATTCTCTGCTTGTAATTATTCCCGCACCACAAACTAGACTATGTAGCCAGATACCTGCCAAAAGGTTGAACAAACGTATCGTTAGGACTATAAGAAAATCCATACGTAAATTGTTAGCGTCGTAAGAAAAGCCATGCGTCAAACATGAATGGATCTGTAAACGTACAAACCCTACGTTACAACTATGAATTAACACTTATTCTTTCAATTCTTACTTTATGTCTCCCTTCACTCGGTTACACATCTTTTTTATGCGTACAAACTTTTGTCAGTAATGTGGCATCTGCAAAGGACATGAACCGAACGTAGCTATTTGAAGTTAGATAGTCAATCAAACAACTTCAGACCAGACATCAGAGTTGCTTTGCAGCTTCTGGTTTAATTTCCAAAATAAAAGTCTAGAGCTTGTTTTAGAACTGCATTCAATAACAAGGTTATACCAGTAAATGACGTAGTATAGGCTTGGGCCTTCAGCAAATGACTTGTGTGAGAATGATAAAGACACATAAGAGCATTGTCTAGAATAACCGCCTGAGCTGCAAAATAGAAAGTAAATATGATTTAGGATAGACCTATTCCACTATATAAATATGCCATGCTGTTTTGTGTTATTTAATGGCCATACAATTGCATAATTAATTTTTATAGCCGCGTGGGGCTATTGTAACGATGAGTCACACTTTTTCCAGTAGTTGGGAACGCGGACTGTAGGCCTTATATTAGGCCTTTTGACTGTTGTATTAGTGAATTCCACTCTGTATGTAGGCTTGTTATAGCCATTTGTGTTATACAACCTCATCACACAGAGGGTATATCCATATTAATAAATGAGACAAAACAAAATATTGATTAAGTCTTGGCTATAACCTCTCCTGAGCGAAATAGCCAAGGGGTCCCAAATGATCAAGACTATCTATAGCCTATTATTATTGCCAGATCTGTTTTCCCTATCAGCCACTGCACGTGCTTCAACTATTTTGGTGAAAAAATATTTAGAGGCTATATTTAGAGGACTGTGAGCTAGGGTCTCTATAGGTGAGCCCTATAATAAAAACAGTTGTAAAACACAAATAAAGTTCTACAATTAAAAGACACTCGTACCCAAAATTATATCTTAAATTGCAATGCATACAAGTTGAAGGCCTTTTTAATTTGTATAGGCCAACATTAATTATTGAATTATTAAAGTGATAGGCTAAAGAACTTTGGAGAAATTTGACAAATTTGAATACACACATGGATTTCAATAAAGAAATGGATAAGACTGTTCTATTCTGTGATTTAGTTCCTATTGCAACTCAGGCAAATGACTGAATGGATGACATACTGACTGACTGAACTGAATGAAGGATGAGTTGCAAGCATCATGCATGCTCTGCGCTTTATTTTGGCTAGTAGGCATATAGTCCTACATTAGGGTATAATGACTCTATGACCTCCTGCCTCCAGAAGAGCATCTTCTGAGGCTGAGGGGTGCTCTTCCAAAGGCACATGGTGCTGTGGTGCTGCATGGAGATCACACGCTCTTCAACTGAGCAGTGGTGTCGCGATGGAGGGAATAGCCTGTATGGAGACTACCTAAGACCACTGCAACAGAGTTATCGTAAAGTGTGGGAATAAGCTTGTCAGACTTACAGTACCCTACGTTTAACCTCTCCCTTGTTCATGACCCGATTCATATAAATACTGTCAAATTATTTTAAGTTCATGTTAACCACTCTTACAGAATATGCTTTGGCAAGATTTTGAGTGATGAAATGCATTTCAAAATATTCTATAAAAAAATATATTTAGAGTGGCAAAAACTCCAGTGATCATACATAATTCATAGATTCACCAAACATCTTTCATTATTATTTGATTCACTCTTCCTGGTGTATACTACTGGTTATGATTCATTATTCCTGGTAGATACTACTGGTTATGATTCATTATTCCTGGTAGATACTACTGGTTATGATTCATTATTCCTGGTAGATACTACTGGTTATGATTCATTATTCCTGGTAGATACTACGGGTTATGGTTCATTATTCCTGGTAGATACTACTGGTTATGATTCATTATTCCTGGTAGATACTACTGGTTATGATTCATTATTCCTGGTAGATACTACTGGTTATGATTCATTATTCCTGGTAGATACTACTGGTTATGATTCATTATTCCTGGTAGATACTACTGGTTATGGTTCATTATTCCTGGTAGATACTACTGGTTATGATTCATTATTCCTGGTAGATACTACTGGTTATGATTCATTATTCCTGGTAGATACTACTGGTTATGATTCATTATTCCTGGTAGATACTACTGGTTATGATTCATTATTCCTGGTAGATACTACTGGTTATGATTCATTATTCCTGGTAGATACTACTGGTTATGATTCATTATTCCTGGTAGATACTACTGGTTATGATTCATTATTCCTGGTAGATACTACTGGTTATGATTCATTATTCCTGGTAGATACTACTGGTTATGATTCATTATTCCTGGTAGATACTACTGGTTATGATTCATTATTCCTGGTAGATACTACGGGTTATGGTTCATTATTCCTGGTAGATACTACTGGTTATGATTCATTATTCCTGGTAGATACTACTGGTTATGATTCATTATTCCTGGTAGATACTACTGGTTATGATTCATTATTCCTGGTAGATGCTACTGGTTATGATTCATTATTCCTGGTAGATACTACTGGTTATGATTCATTATTCCTGGTAGATACTACTGGTTATGATTCATTATTCCTGGTAGATACTACTGGTTATGATTCATTATTCCTGGTAGATACTACTGGTTATGATTCATTATTCCTGGTAGATACTACTGGTTATGATTCATTATTCCTGGTAGATACTACTGGTTATGATTCATTATTCCTGGTAGATACTACGGGTTATGGTTCATTATTCCTGGTAGATACTACTGGTTATGATTCATTATTCCTGGTAGATACTACTGGTTATGATTCATTATTCCTGGTAGATACTACTGGTTATGATTCATTATTCCTGGTAGATACTACTGGTTATGATTCATTATTCCTGGTAGATACTACGGGTTATGGTTCATTATTCCTGGTAGATACTACTGGTTATGATTCATTATTCCTGGTAGATACTACTGGTTATGATTCATTATTCCTGGTAGATACTACTGGTTATGATTCATTATTCCTGGTAGATACTACTGGTTATGATTCATTATTCCTGGTAGATACTACTGGTTATGATTCATTATTCCTGGTAGATACTATGGGTTATGTTTCATTATTCCTGGTAGATACTACTGGTTATGATTCATTATTCCTGGTAGATACTACTGGTTATGATTCATTATTCCTGGTAGATACTATGGGTTATGGTTCATTATTCCTGGTAGATACTACTGGTTATGATTCATTATTCATGTACAATCAAGATGGCATAGCAGTCAGACGTCCTTTGTCCTCGTCTTGTCGTATCCCGTGTATACAGTGGGGCAAAAAAGTATTTAGTCAGCCACCAATTGTGCAAGTTCTCCCACTTAAAAAGATGAGAGGTCTGTAATTTTCATCATAGGTACACTTCAACTATGACAGAGAAAATGAGAAAAAAAATCCAGAAAATCACATTGGAAGTGTACACTTATTTTCCACCATAATTTGCAAATAAATTAATAAAAAATCCTACAATGTGATTTTCTGGATTTTATTTTCTTGTTTTGTCTGTCATAGTTGAAGTGTACCTAGGATGAAAATTACAGGCCTCTCGCATCTTTTTAAGTGGGTGAACTTGCACAATTGGTGGCTGACTAAATACTTTTTTGCACCACTGTATATATATTTACATATTTTCTTCGCTTTTTATATATATATATTTTTTTTTTAAGTCTCAATTTCAAAACACTCTCCTGCAACCCGCCTCACCAATTAAAAAAAAAAAAAAAAAAGTATTATTCACCTCAAATCTGAAATCCACAATAGAAGTTAGCCAGAAGTTAGCCCAGAAGCTAGCCAGTTTACTGGACGATTTTGTACAACGCCAGTTTTGTACAACGCGACTCAGACCAGAGCATACTGGACCTATTTTCTCTCCATATCCCCGGATTTCTACCACAAGCTCTAGATATTTACACTTGGATCTGACAGCAAGCAAGCTTCTATCCGAGTGACTATTGGCTTACGTTTGTCCCAGAGCAAACATCAATTATTCCAGAGCTAGCCAGCTGAAGAGTTCCATCAGCAACTCCTGGGCTACAATCACCTATCTGGACCCTATCCGTTTTACTGCCGATGCGGAGCCCCACCGGGCCTTCACAACTGGACTACAGACGTTATCTGCTCGAGGGAGATATCCAACTGGCCCCTCCGTCGCAACGTTACCAGAACGCCCATCTGCGGCCCGCTAATCGTTAGCTGTCTTATCGGCTGCTATCTGAATAGATCTATCGGACTATTTTCTTGGGTCAGTATAACTACGGTATGTTTACACCTATGCAGGACCTTTCTCAATTATAATAATAATAATCCTCTACTTTAGTAAAGAAAACAATTATGACAGGTGTGTTGTAATAAAAACGAATGGTGTCCACTGATTAAATGCAGTCTTTCTGCATTGTGAAGAGGGAAAACCAGGATATTCACAAAGTTTGTGATGAATGACAGGTTGTTTCTTCATGCAAAAGATTTGTAGTTTAAAATTCAATTAAGCTGCTTTATGTTAGGGATTTAAGTGAAGGCGGGTCATTTTTGACCATGAGGACAAGGAGAGTATACAGAATGTTAAGACTACGCAAGGGTTAAGTATCGAACGTAAAAGTATAAATCATATCAAATTCCTTATATTAAAGCTGCAATATGTACCTTTTTGGGCAACCTGACATAGAAATGTGAGTTAAAGATCTGTCATTCTCATTGAAAGCAAGTCTAAGAACCGGTAGATCTGTTCTATGTGCGCTATTTCAATGCTTCCCACTTTTAAGAATTGTTTTCGCGTCTTTTACTTTCGGTTTTCTACACCAGCTTCAAACAGCTGAAAATACAATATTTTTGGTTATAGAAAATATATTTCACAGCAGTTTAAATGGTCAAATGATTTTCTACTTGCTTGTTTTGCCACAAACTGAAATTAGATGAATGATTAGAATTTTAGCAACCAGGAAATGGATAGCCATGGGCACACTCCATAATTTATAAATGAAGCATTTGTGTTAGGGAGTCCGCCAGATCAGAGGCAGTAGGGATGACCAGCAATGACGAGACAGCCTACAGGGAGGAGGTGAGGGCCCTGGGATTATGGTGCCAGGAAAATAACCTCTCACTCAAAGTATCTAAAACAAAGGAGCTGATTGTGGACTTCAGGAAACAGCAGAGGGAGCACCCACCTATCCACATCGATGGGACCGCAGTGGAGAAGGTGGAAAGCTTCAAGTTCCTCGGCATACACATCACTGACAAACTGAAATGGTCCACCCACACAGGCAGTGTGGTGAAGAAGGCACAACAGCGCCTCTTCAACCTCAGGAGGTTGAGGAAATTTGGCTTGGCACCTTAAACCCTCACAAACTTTTACAGATGCACAATTGAGAGCATCCTGTCAGCCTGGTACGGCAACTGCACCGCCCACAACCGCAGGGCTCTCCAAGGGGTAGTGCGGTCTGTGCATCACCGGGGACAAACTTCCTGTCCTATATACATTTGTTTTCACCTTTATTTAACCAGGTTGGCTAGTTGAGAACAAGTTCTCATTTACAACTGCGACCTGGCCAAGATAAAGCAAAGCAGTGCGACACAAACAACACAGAGTTACACATGGAATAAACAAACATGCAGTCAATAATACAATATAAAAGGTCTATAGACAGTGTGTGAAAATGAGGTAGGATAAGGGAGATAAGGCAATAAATAGGCCATAGTGGCGAGATAATTACATTATAGCAATTAAATACTGGAGTGATAGATGTGCAGAAGATGAGTGCGCAAGTAGAGATACTGGGATGAAAAGGAGCAAAATAAATCAAATAAATAATAGTATGGGGGATGAGGTAGTTGGATGGGCTATTTACAGATGGGCTATATACACGTACAGTTATCTGTGAGCTGCTCTGACAGCTGGTGCTTAAAGTTAGTGAGGGAGATATGAGTCTCCAGCTTCAGTGATTATTTTTTTTTCAGGTCGTTCCAGTCATTGGCAGCAGAGAACTGGAAGGAAAGGCGGCCAAAGGAGGAATTGGCTCCGGTGCTTAAAGTTAGTGAGACTGTAAACTCTCCTTCCAGACTCACATTAAGCATCTCCAATCCAAAATTAAATCTAGAAGAGATATACCTGCTGGAGCGCGTGCTACGGGTGGGTGCTGCTATGGTGACCAGTGAGCTGAGATAAGGTGGGGCTTTACCTAGAAAATACTTATAGATGACCTGGAGCCAGTGGGTTTGGCGACGAGTATGAAGCGAGGGCCAGCCAATGAGATAATACAGGTCGCAGTGGTGGGTAGTATATGGGGCTGTGGTGACAAAACGGCTGGTACTTTGAAAGACTGCATCCAATTTGCTGAGTAGAGTGTTTGTAGGCTATTTTGTAAATTACATCGCCGAAGTCAAGGATCGGTAGGATAGTAAGTTTTACGATGTTTGGCAGCATGAGTGAAGGATGCTTTGTTGCGAAATAGGAAACCAATTCTAGATTTAATTTTGGATTGGAGATGCTTAATGTGAGTCTGGAAGGAGAGTTTACAGTCTAACCAGACAACTAGGTATTTGTAGTTGTACACATATTCTAAGTCAGAACCGTCCAGAGTAGTGATGCTGGACGGGTGGGCAGGTGCGGGCAGTGATCGATTGAAGAGCATGCATGTAGTTTTACTTGCATTTAAGAGCAGTTGGAGGCCACTGAAGGAATGGTGTGTGGCATTGAAGCTCGTTTGGAGGTTAGTTAACACAGTGTCCAACGAAGGGCCAGAAGTATACAGAATGGTGTCGTCTGCGTAGAGGTGGATCAGAGAATCACCAGCAGCAAGAGCGACATTATTGATGTATACAGAGAAGAGAGTCGGCCCGATAATTGAACCCTGTGGCACTCCCATAGAGACTGCCAGAAGTCCGGACAACAGGCCTTCTGATTTGACACACTGAACTCTGTCTGAGAAGTAGTTGGTGAACCAGGCGAGGCAGTCATTTGAGAAACCAAGGCTGTCGAGTCTGCCGATAAGAATGTGGTGATTGACAGAGTCGAAAGCCTTGGCCAGGTCGATGAATACAGTTGTACAGCATTGTCTCTTATGGTTATGATATTGTTTAGGACCTTGAGCGTGGCTGAGGTGCACCCATGACCAGCTCTGAAACCAGATTGCATGGAGGAGAAGGTACGGTGGGATTCTAAATGGTTGGTGATCTGTTTGTTGACTTGGCTTTCGAAAACCTTAGAAATACAGGGTAGGATAGATATAGGTCTGTAGCAGTTTGGGTCTAGAGTGTCTACCCCTTTGTAGAGGGGGATGACCATGGCAGCTTTCCAATCTTTGGGGATCTCAGACAGAAAGAGAGGTTGAACAGGCTAGTAATAGGGGTTGCAACAATTTCGGCTGATAATTTTAGAAAGAGAGGGTCCAGATTGTCTAGCCCGGCTGATTTGTAGGGGTCCAGATTTTGCTGCTCTTTCATAACATCAGCTATCTGGATTTGAGTGAAAGAGAAATGGGGAAGGCTTGGGCGAGTTGCTGTGGTGGGTGCAGGGCTGTTGACCGGGGTAGTGTAGCCAGGTGAAAAGCAAGGCCAGCCGTAGAAGAATGCTTATTGAAATTCTCAATTGTCATGAATTTATCGGTGGTGACAGTGTTTCCTAGCCTCAGTGCAGTGGGCAGCTGGGAGGAGAACTTTTTGGAGTTTGTGCTACAGGATGCAAATTTCTGTTTGAAAAAGCTAGCCTTTGCTTTCCTAACTGCCTGCGTATATTGGTTCCTAACTTCCTAACTGAAAAGTTGCATATCGCAGAGGCTATTCGATGCTAATGCAATACGCCATAGGATGTTTTTGTGCTGGTCAAGGGCAGTCAGGTTTGGAGTGAACCAATGGCTATATCTGTTCCTGGTTTTACATTTTCTGAATGGGGCATGCTTATTTAAGATGGTTAGGAAGGCACTGCAGGGCCTGGGTTAACCTCTACATCACCAGAGGAACAGAGGAGGAGCAGGATAAGGGTATGGCTAAAGGCTATAAGAACTGGTCGTCTAGTACGAAACAGAGAGTAATAGGAGCAGGTTTCTGGGCACGGTAGAATAGATTCAAGGCATAATGTACAGACAAAGGTATGGTAGGATGTGTGTAGCCCGTTCATGTGGTTATGTCGTCAGACCAGTCGTGATGGATCAGCAGGGCTCCATGTCGTAGAAGGGTCCAGGCCAATTGGCAAAATAGGTATAGTAGCCCTAAAAAATTTGCTGATGGACTTCTTCAGCTAACAGTCCGGTGTGCTCTAGACAGCTAGCAGGCCGCGCCGAGCAGGCTAGCAGATGGGCATTCAGGAGACATTGAGACGGGTGAGCCAGTTGAAATATAGACTGGCCATTTTAATAATGGAACACTAGGCACTTTAATAATGTTTACATATTTTGCATTACTCGTCTCATGTGTATATAGTGTATTATATTCTATTCTAATGTGTCTGGGTCTAGGCCACTCCAACATTGCTCGCCCAAATATGTATATATTTTTAATTCCATTCCTTTACTTTAGATTTGTGTGTAATGTTGTGAAATTGTTAAATATGACTTTTAGATATTACTGCACTGTTGGAGCTAGAAACACAAACATTTCACTACACCTTCAATAACATCTGCTAAACACGTGTATGAGACCAATAAAATGTGATTTGATTTGGATGTTCTCTTGATACCTGTGTGAATTGGACCATTTTCCTGTACTGCTAAGCTTTTAAAATGTAACGAGTACTTTTGAGAGTCAGGGAAAATATATGGAGTAAAAAGTACATTTACTTTCTTTAGGATCGTAGAGAAGAGAAGAGTAAAAGTTGTCAAAAATATAAATAGTAAGCCTCTCGGGTGGTGCAGTGGTCTCAGGCACTGCATCGTAGTGGTCTCAGGCACTGCATCGTAGTGGTCTCAGGCACTGCATCGTAGTGGTCTCAGGCACTGCATCGCAGTGGTCTCAGGCACTGCATCGCAGTGGTCTCAGGCACTGCATCGTAGTGGTCTCAGGCACTGCATCGTAGTGGTCTCAGGCACTGCAGTGCTAGCTGTGCCACCAGAGACTCTGGATTCAAACCCAGGCTCTGTCGCAACCGGCCGCGACCGGGAGGTCCATGGGGCGACGCACAATTGGCCTAGTGTCGTTTGAGTTAGGGAGGGTTTGACCGGTAGGGATATCCTTGTCTCATCGCGCACTAGCAACTCCTGTGGCGGGCCGGGCGCAGTGCACACTAAACAGGTCGCTAGGTGTACAGTGTTTCCTCCGACACATTGGTGCGGCTGGCTTCCGGGTTGGATGCGCACTGTGTTAAGAAGCAGTGCAGCTTGTTTGGGTTGTGTTTCGGAGGACGCATGGCTCTCGACCTTCGTCTCTCCCGAGCCCGTACGGGAGTTGAGGCGATGAGACAAAACAGTAACTACTAATAATTGGATACCACGAAATTGGGGTAAAAAAATAATATAGATAAATAAATCAAGTAAAGTACAGATACCCACAAAAACTACTTAAGTAGTACTTTAAAGTATTTTTACTTAGTGCTTTACACTACTGAACATGGCTGCCTGCTACTGTACATGGCCTGTGGCTGCCTGCTTCAGTTTGTGTGTGTGTGAATGCACTGTCGAACTGTTGTCAAATTCTGGTAGGTTCAGCTTAATGTTTTATTTCAATTATAACAGACATATTAGTTATCCAGTCAGAAGCCTGGGGCAGAGAGAGGCATTATGGCTGTGGCTTGAGCTCACTAAAGCAGACAGTTAACTCCTCACTGAAAGAGCGGATGGGAGAGACCACACACACACACACACACATACTGTAGTCTGTAAATGTTGTGTGTATGTTGATGTGTGTTTTTGGTTGGGAATAATACCCATCCCCTGTGCTCTGATTGTGCTGATTTATCAGTCATGGCATCATTAGATCCCTGTCTTACCCTACCCTGACACCCTGTCTTACCCCACCCGGACACCCTGTCTTACCCCACGTTGACACCCTGTCTTACCCCAACCTGACACCCTGTCTTACCCCACCCTGACACCCTGTCTTACCCTAACCTGACACCCTGTCTTACCCCACCCTGACACCCTGTCTTACCCCTCCTAACACCCTGTCTTACCCCTCCTAACACCCTGTCTTACCCCACCCTGACACCCTGTCTTACCCCACCCTGACACCCTGTCTTACCCCACCCTGACACCCTGTCTTACCCCACCCTGACACCCTGTCTTACCCCACCCTGACACCCTGTCTTACCCCACCCTGACACCCTGTCTTACCCCATCCTGACACCCAGTCATCAAGGCAAAGGGTGGCTATTTGAAGAATCTTAACTATAAAATACATTTTGATTTGTTGAACACTTTTTTTGGTAACTACATGATTCCATGTGTGTTATTTCATAGTGTTGATGTCTTCACTATTATTCTACAATGTAGAAAATAGTAAAAATAAAGAAAACCCTTAAATGAGTAGGTGTTCTAAAACTTTTGACCGGTAGCTTATGTGTAATCTGTGTTTAATGTGCGTTCATGTATGCATATATCTCAGAATAACTTGACTCTAATGACACACACACACCCACACCAAGTACACACACACCCGAGGATGAATGTGTTCATTAAGCTCAAAGAAAAGAGTCGCAGATTAACATGTTAAGCTATTACGGTTTATAATGCAGCCCTCTGGGGTGGGCTCTCCCCCAGACAAATGAGCTTTTAAATCAAAATTCTCTCTCCCCCCTACCTTACACACACATCTCCCTCTGCTTTCTTCTCTGTTGTATGTGACTGTTTAAGCAGACTTGTTCTGACACTGTCACAGGAGATGTGTGCGTCTCTGTATGAAGGCCCGGACAGACACTGTGTGTGTGTGTGTGTGTGTGTGTGTGTGTGTGTGTGTGTGTGTGTGTGTGTGTGAGAGAGAGAGAGAAGTTCAGGTCGGACTCAGTGGGCCCTGTATCTGGCCCGTGTAGCCTAAATGATGTGATAGGGGTTGAAAGCAGCTGTCTCTTTAGTCTGAGCACACACACAGGCTTGTGCACCTCCCCAATATTGTGTCAGCACAGATCCTAAGGCGCAAAAGTATAATATAGGGACAAGGTGGAATCTTATTACACAGGCTCCGACGCCCACCGCATGTGGCAGGGGCTACAGTCCATTACGGATTACAACGGAAAACCCAGCCGTGATCTGCCCAACGATGCCTCTCTACCAGACCAACTCAATGCATTTTATTCATGCTTTGACAATAACAACACCGCGCCGTGCGTGAGGGCCCCCACCAACCCAGAGGAATTGGTGATCTGACTCTCTTCGAGGCTGTGTTGAGTAAGGTTTTTAATCAGATCAACACTCGCAAGGCCACGTAGCCAGACAATATTCCAGGGTGCATTCTCAGAGTATGCGCAGAACAGCTGGCAGGCATATTCACAGTCATTTTCAACCTCTCCTTGTCCCAGTCTGTAATCCCCACGTCTCAAGCAGACCACCATCATTCCTGTTCCCAAGAACTCTGAGAGACTAATTATGCTTGATTTGAAAATGTGCTCGGAGGCGCTGTACGGATGGTGTGACGCAATTGCGGAGCCTCTGAATGCATGCAGAGGCCAAGTTGAGCTCGGTACCGCACTGGCTCTGTATAGATCCACATTGACATGATTGATTGACAGTAGGTGGGGGTGGGAGGTCTTGTATAAACACAAACTCATTTCCTTGACAACTTCCTTCACAACAGCTCTGCTCCGTGAAGCACAAGAAGTATGAATGCCCTAACTTCTACAGAGGCTATATCACCATAAATGATGCACGGCCAATGCAGATGTCGGAATGACCATGCAGCACATTTAAGGCTTTATACCACAATGTCTACCACCCTGAAGCACTCACATCAGTAATCATGAAATGCTTTGAAAAGCTGGTTATGGCACACATCAACTTCATCATCCCAGACACCCTAGACCCACTCCAATTTGCATACTGCCCCAACATATCCATAGACGATGTAATCTGAATTGCTCTCCACACAGCCCTCACCCACATAGACAAGAGGAATACCTATGTGAGAATGCTGTTAATTGACTACAGCTCGTTCAACACCATTGTCCCCTCCAAGCTCGTCACCAAGCTTAGGATCCTGGGACTGAACACCTCTCTCTGTAATGGGATCCTGGACTTCCTCACAGGCCAACCCCAGGTGGTGAGGGTAGGAAACATCACCTCCGCCACGCTGACCCTCAATACGGGGGCCCCACAGGGGTGTGTGCTGAGTCCCCTCCTGTACTCCCTGTTCACCCACAACTGTGTGGCTACCCATGACTCCAACACAACAGAGGTAGGCCTGATCACCGGCAACGATGAGGCAGCCTACAGGGAGGAGGTCAGTGACCTGGCAGTATGGTGCCGGGACGAACAACTTCTCCCTCAACTTCAGTAAGACCAAGGAGCTGATCGTGGAGACAAGGAAAACGAGCACGCCCCCATCCACATCGACGGGACGCAGTGGAGCGGGTCGAGAGCTTCAATTTCCTCTGTGCCCAAATCACTAAAGACTTCAAATGTTCCACACACACAAAACCAGGAGTGAAGAAGGTGCTACAGTGCCTCTTCCCCCTCAAGTT
This sequence comes from Oncorhynchus mykiss, assembly GCF_057628025.1. Classification (NCBI taxonomy): domain Eukaryota; kingdom Metazoa; phylum Chordata; class Actinopteri; order Salmoniformes; family Salmonidae; genus Oncorhynchus; species Oncorhynchus mykiss. The sequence continues at coordinate 51,055,233 of NC_143028.1, forward strand.
GTAAATGTTTGGCATGGGCCATCAAATCCTGATAAAGTTCTACATCTGCACCATTGAGAGCATCTTGACTGGCTGCATCAATGCTTGATATGGCAACAGCACCACCCTCTGTAGGTCAATGCGATTGACAGCCCAGTAAATCACTCGGGCTGGGCTCCCTGCAATCCAGGACCTCTATATCAGGCGGTGTGAAAGGAAGGCCTGGAAAATCATTAAAGACTCCAGACACTCAAGCCATAAACTGTTCTCTCTGCTTCCACATGGCAAGCGGGACCGGTGTATCAAGTCCGACACCAACATGCTTTTGAACAACTTCTATCCCCAAGCCATAAGACTGCTAAATAGTTAACAAAATGGCTACACGGACTATCTGAGTTGACCCTTGTATTTTCTTACAATTTTTGCGCTGTCTCTGTGCACACTGACAGGACTCTACACACTCACGCACACTGACATTCCAACTCTCACACACACACACACACACACACACTCACTTAATTTGCTCACACACACATAACTGACACATTTAAAACACACGCATACACACTCACATAGAATTATCATATACGCTGCTGTTTCTCTATCATATTCTGATGCCTAGTCACCTTTCCCCTATAGATATCTACATCTATCACTGCAGTATCCCTGCATGTAAATATGGTTTTGGAACTGATCCTGTAAATAGCTTACTTACTTCTCAGGTTCTTGTTATTTCTTATTTTTATTTTCTTTGTTCTACCTTATGGTATTTTTATTACTACACGACATTGATTACTGCATTGTTGGGTTTGGAGCTATCGAGAAAGGCATTTCACTGTATTTGTGAACTTGACATTGAAACTTGAAAGAGAGAGAAAGAGGTAGAGAAAGGAGGGGTGGAGGTGAAAGACTCAGTAGCCACCGCACCTCTCAGATTGCAGGAAGGAAACAGGGGTATCAAACAGCCCCGATCGAGGAAGCATGATATGAAGAACATTTCTATTTTAGAAGAACAGAATAGCATATTCTGAGTTGTCCTTATCTTTGGCCCTGATCTGGCTGTGTCATCTGGCTGTGGGCTACACTAGTTCATTTAGCAGACACAATTTGCTTAGAATTCTGTGGCATTATTTTATAATATGAAGAATACAATTGAACAAAGCTGTACAAAATAGAAAGTATATTTTCTCCAAACGATTTGATGGAGTGCTCACGTGGCTATTCTGTGTTGAGCGGTTAAAGAAATAGGGATTCCTATATGCTTAATTTAGAGTTATTAATGTAACTTTAGTTGTTCTACAAACGTTGGGCTATATGTTTTGATTTTTAATACGGTATATGATGCTACTCTAATGATGATTTGAAAAAAGTCGCTTGAAAGGCATGAGCGCTGCTTTGTTTTTTGCGCAGGCTGTACACACTTCATCAGTCACTCATTCACAATTTGACAAGCACTTGATAATGGCCCAAATTTCACGGCGGCATCCCCTTTGTGTGGTAAAAATCCATGCTTTTTGTGGCAAGTGCCCTTCTCCCTGAGTACTGTGCGCTCCGAAGCACTTCTCACTCACATGGCTCTCCGTCACGTGATCAGGTCTTCTCACAGGCTACAAGTGAAGACAGACACATCGGGGATGTAACCGCGCGCGTTCTTATCCAATTCCGAGGTGCATATTGAAGATATTGGAACTGTCCACATTTACTTTTCGTCAGCCAACAAGATGAGTAGGCCTAACGTACAGCAAAAGCACTAGCATATGTCAATCTACTATCCCCCATAGTACAAAAGTCGACCTATTCTGTGTGAGAAATAAATATTCCACATATAGTCTGGGACAGTGGTGGGATGTGATAGATCCCAAATTTAATACAACCAGTAGCATCAAAAAAACTATTTTTACCAAATGAGGCTGACGCAACAGATCAGAACTTTTGTGACCACAACAGCAATTATGCATGTAATGTTTTTATTATAAAGGTGCATTTTTATGGTGAAAATGATCTTTCCCAAACTTGTAACTCACAGGCTGCTTATGCATGCCAGTTAGGCTCTACACCCCTTGTAAAGCAGAATGTGCTTAATTTTAAGAAGTTATTTGGCCACTTTAGTTGTAATACAAACCTTATCAAAACATACAGGCTTATGGGCTAGGCTACATGAGGTGTGCGACTATGATTAGATAAAGTCGCAAAAAAGGCATTGTTTCTTATGCTGAGCATCATTCACAGGTGATAATATATCATTCACAAGTGATAGGCTAATATTGTCACCCATCAGTCTATTCTTGATTGAATCTTGTCTTTACATATACTAAATAATGTGTGAAATTTGTTTTGATTTAGAATGGAACATTATCATGCACCTGTCTTAAAACAGGGGCAGCGGGGGGGAAAACACGTAATCGATGCACTTAAATAGCGAATGGAAAAAGTGTCCTCCGTGGTTCATTTTCATGCCGGCCAGGTAGGCTATACTCCTGTTGTAAATATAAGCAATGTGCTTAATATTAGGAAATAAATATAGTAGGCCTAGCCTATAGAAAGCTGATGGGATCCTCCTCTTTTTAGTAGAGGCCATCACTCTGTTTTCTCATGCAATTGCATAGCCTATCGAAATGTTGCGCAACATGAGCTCATGTGTTCTAATGATTAGATTTTTGATTACATTTGCATTGATGTCAGAGTGATTAGAGAGACAATAGAATGCTGAGTACCAGGCAGTTAGCACGTTTGGTAGGCTACTAATGACCAGCAGCAGCATCAGAGCTTGGAGAAGCCTAATTACAGTGACTAAACGGTCACATGGAATTTGATGACTGCTGACTGCCGGTGTGGTGGTAAATACGGTCACCGCAACAGTCCTACTGGCGCCTCATGCCTCTACACTGGCTGAGGTGAGGTGTACTCACTGGGATGTCAAAACATATACGTCCCATGTGGCCCGGTTGGTAAAGCAGGGTTGTGAGTTCGATTCCCACGGGGGAACAGTAGGAGGAAAGTGTATGAAAATGTAGGCACTCACTACTGTAAGTTACTTTAGAGAAGAGCGTCTGCTAAATGACTAATATGTAAATGTAGGGAACCATGTGCAGACTGTGTTCCAATTGCATCTTAGGGGTGTTTTGGTAACGTGACAATAAACATATTTTAACTTTTAATCTTCTCCTACTACTTGTTAATAGTTAATGACTCATTAATGAAAGCTATTATTAAGTGTTACCAGTTTTCCTTGTGACCCACCAAGTTACCAAACCCAATGTACAACCTAATAGGATTTCCTATGAAATATTGCCTCAGTGGGTCCACAACCCACAATGGAGTCACTGTAATTAGGTTTCTATGTCTTGCTATATTCTACTGCCTGAGAGAGTTACCTGCCTCCACCATCCTCCTCCCATCTCAGATATCACTCTCTCAGGTATTTTTGTCTCTGTCCTCCTCCTGCCCTTCATCCCTCTATCTCTCCTCCTGCCCTCCCTCCTCCGATCCTCCCTGGTTTTCTATTCCCTCTCTTTTCAAGATGAATTTGAGTCCTGCTCTTATTTCTTCCAGGATGCTTCTTTGGGAGTTTGCGTTGTGACCAATCTGATTAGTGTTTTGTAATCAATCAATCAAATTGTCTGAGTAACATTTAAATAAATACATGTTTGTCAGAAAGTTCTTAAAATTGGAACCTGGGACTCTCCCCAAAAAGCAATCCATCCTCTCCTCTTCTCCTTATTCTCTCCTTCCCCATCATCTTGTCCTGCTCATGTTCCTCTCTCTCCCTCCACTGTTTAACTCTGTCCTCTCCTCCTCTCTTTGGTCCTCTCCTCTGTTCTCTCCCTGTTCTCTCTCATCAATAACCCAGCAGTACTCCATTAGCTGCTCCATTAGGAGACATAACTCCTCCAGATACGTTCCATCTGCACAGCTCCTCTCAACCCCCTCACAGTACAGTACAATATTACAGTACAGGGCAGAACAGTACAGCCACTCTAAGGGTACTGTATGGCAAAATAGTAGTCAGCACATAGTCCTTCACACGGAAGTACAATCCAACAGTGGTGTGTGTGTGTGTGTGTGTGTGTGTGTGTGTGTGTGTGTGTGTGTGTGTGTGTGTGTGTGAGATGTGCCCACGGCTAGCGTTGCATACGCATCGGTGGACAAGGCTGCTTCATGCACCATGACGGGAGAATATTAAATTAAATCAAATCAAAATCAAACGGTATTATTCACATGCGCCGAATACAACAAGTGTAGACCTTACAGTGAAATAGTTACATACAAGCCCCTAACCAACAATGCAGTTCAAAAAAGGATAAGAATAAGAGATACAAGTAACAAGAAATGAAAGAGCAGCAGTAAAAAAGAGACGGTACCGGCAACATTATGTACAAAATAAATACAAAAATAAATGACCAACAAAAACACAATCGGCTGAGGGCACGTAAAACGTCTGCCATCTTCTCCGGCGCCATCTTACATTAAGAGGGTTATTCAGTGAAAAAAATATCCACATTCACTTATAACCTCCAAATCTTACATCATACAATGTTATATAACAATCAACCTCGTCAGTCAGTCAGGGTTACCATGGTAAAGTCAGTCAGGGTTACTGTCAGAGTTACCATGGTAGAGTCAGTCAGGGTTACCATGGTAGAGTCAGTCAGAGTTACTGTCAGAGTTACCATGGTAGAGTCAGTCAGGGTTACTGTCAGAGTTACCATGGTAGAGTCAGTCAGGGTTACTGTCAGAGTTACCATGGTAGAGTCAGTCAGGGTTACCATGGTAGAGTCAGTCAGGGTTACTGTCAGAGTTACCATGGTAGAGTCAGTCAGGGTTACTGTCAGAGTTACCATGGTAGAGTCAGTCAGGGTTACTGTCAGAGTTACCATGATAGAGTCAGTCAGGGTTACTGTCAGAGTAACCATGGTAGAGTCAGTCAGGGTTAACATGGTAGAGTCAGTCAGGGTTACTGTCAGAGTTACCATGGTAGAGTCAGTCAGGGTTACTGTCAGAGTTACCATGGTAGAGTCAGTCAGGGTTACTGTCAGAGTTACCATGGTAAAGTCAGTCAGGGTTACTGTCAGAGTTACCATGGTAGAGTCAGTCAGGGTTACTGTCAGAGTTACCATAGTAGAGTCAGTCAGGGTTACTGTCAGAGTTACCATGGTAGAGTCAGTCAGGGTTACTGTCAGAGTTACCATGGTAGAGTCAGTCAGGGTTACTGTCAGAGTTACCATGGTAGAGTCAGTCAGGGTTACTGTCAGAGTTACCATGGTAGAGTCAGTCAGGGTTACCATGGTAGAGTCAGTCAGGGTTACTGTCAGAGTTACCATGGTAGAGTCAGTCAGGGTTACTGTCAGAGTTACCATGGTAGAGTCAGTCAGGGTTACTGTCAGAGTTACCATGATAGAGTCAGTCAGGGTTACTGTCAGAGTTACCATGGTAGAGTCAGTCAGGGTTAACATGGTAGAGTCAGTCAGGGTTACTGTCAGAGTTACCATGGTAGAGTCAGTCAGGGTTACTGTCAGAGTTACCATGGTAGAGTCAGTCAGGGTTACTGTCAGAGTTACCATGGTAAAGTCAGTCAGGGTTACTGTCAGAGTTACCATGGTAGAGTCAGTCAGGGTTACTGTCAGAGTTACCATAGTAGAGTCAGTCAGGGTTACCATGGTAGAGTCAGTCAGGGTTACTGTCAGAGTTACCATGGTAGAGTCAGTCAGGGTTACTGTCAGAGTTACCATGGTAGAGTCAGTCAGGGTTACTGTCAGAGTTACCATGGTAGAGTCAGTCAGGGTTACTGTCAGAGTTACCATGGTAGAGTCAGTCAGGGTTACTGTCAGAGTTACCATGGTAAAGTCAGTCAGGGTTACTGTCAGAGTTACCATGGTAGAGTCAGTCAGGGTTACTGTCAGAGTTACCATGGTAAAGTCAGTCAGGGTTACTGTCAGAGTTACCATGGTAGAGTCAGTCAGGGTTACCATGGTAGAGTCAGTCAGGGTTACTGTCAGAGTTACCATGGTAGAGTCAGTCAGGGTTACTGTCAGAGTTACCATAGTAGAGTCAGTCAGGGTTACTGTCAGAGTTACCATGGTAGAGTCAGTCAGGGTTACTGTCAGAGTTACCATGGTAAAGTCAGTCAGGGTTACTGTCAGAGTTACCATGGTAGAGTCAGTCAGGGTTACTGTCAGAGTTAGCCTTCAGTGAGATGTTAATGTGTTCAAGTAAATGGACTGTAATTATGAATCCCTCTGCTCTACGTCCCCAGAGCTGTATTTCTGACTGACATTACATGACATTGTCTCTCTGTCCTTCTCAGCTATTTCACTTTTTGCCTCGCTCTCTCCATAAATTCCCCCCTCTTTACTTCTCTGTTATTTACTATTTCTCACATAAATAGTTGTTGTATTATATTCTTCACATTCTGTTTCCATCCATCCATGAAATGGTTTAGTCATATTCAGGAAACCCCCATCTTCTCACCATTTTATGTGTATGCTGGGTCCTCTCTTTACTGTGTGTCTGGTAGCTTGCTGGGTAAGTCAGGCCCCTGGCCCAGGGCCACACAGTCTGATAGTTGTGAGAGCTAATAGAATATTAGCCTGCTACGCTAGCTCCCTCGCCCCATGTTCCATCTCATCTCCATGCTCCCTCTGTCCATCGATCTCTGTGTGGTACTGCCAGGGCCATCTGTCCCCCCAAAACCAGGCACTTTTAGCCAGTCAGATGCCCGTTTGTTTCCCTGGAACACCAGGTAACCAGGGAGAGGCTTACAGGGAGTGTCTGGACTGGGAGCCTTTAGATAAGAGACTATAGTGGGAAATACATGAACTAGTTATGTTTTCCTGGCATAAAAGGGAAACCTCACTGCTAGACACTATTTGGGATGCTTTTCCATTCTCTCTATGCAATTCTGAGTGATGAGGTGTTTCAGACATAATTATGCACCATAGTAGTATTTTTTTACATTTTCACGCCAGGAGAGTTCAACCAATGACGAGCCTGCTGTCTGATTTCAGAGCGAATGGAGTCATTTATTGTAGCAATTATTGTGGCCTTTGTGTTTTGCCGATTACACGATCACGCCGGCAGCGAGTAGATATGGTTGTCCTTGTTCAATAAAGCCATTGGACTTGTCTCAATGATGTTCCTACCTGCCACAACATTGCAGGATATCTAGGTTGACTCATTTACCCAGGAGACCTACTTCCTTTCCCAACTGTTCCCACCTTCGAAGGCAGGCTTTTCAAAATGGGGGTATCTACAGTTTTAACGGGAACTATGTTACCGTGCAATGTCAATCCGAGATTTCTAAATAATTACAATGGCGGCTTCTGATGATTCCTCTTTCCAAGAAGAGCTGGACGACCAAACCATTTTTTATGTTATTTTACATAGGGACATACAGCCCTGTTAATTTGAGCCGGAATACACTGAAGAGGAGTTGAGAGAGCGAGGAAAAACAATTGAAAGACAGCAAGCAGCAATGCGGAGCCACGGTCAGTTTCTGAGGGTGCTGTCCATCCATGCCGACGGAAGAGGAATGTCTGTGCTGCAACAAATTAGATCGCGGTCAGTTCTTACTGTAGAGGGTCAGGTCGAGGCACCCCCCAAACACATGATATGCAGCTATTGCCTTTGTAGAACTGTAGTATTTATATAGGAGTTAGTATTATATTTTTATTATACTGTGTGTATGTCATACATTGCCATAATTGTTCCTGAATACTGCTGTGTAAACTCACCTCGGTCTCCAGAGCAAATTCACTTTGTCTTGAATGCAAGCCATGTCTACTTATTTGCTCCATTGACAGACTAATATATTATATTGAAAGTTGAAATGATACACCAACTCCCATGATAAACCCATGCAGTAAAACTGTAGCTAGTTATTTCCAAATACATTTCAATGTATTGGTTTATTGGTTTTTGATGCAGCTGGAATAATTTAGTCAGTACTAAATACATACAGTATGTATAAGAACTAGCAGTATCTATACCACAATGCAGTTGTGAGCATACTAGGTATTCTATATTATACTACACCATCACTCTAACTGAATATGGATATTGTATTGGCTGAATATTCCAGGCAGGGTTATGAATGTTCTTCAGCTGGTGAACCTCATCTTGTGTTGTAGCTGGTCTAGCAGGACTTCATGAGGTCCATGACCTTGGACTCATAGACTATACACTTTGTCTCTTGCCAGCCCCATGAAGTCTTTAACTCTCAGAGTCAGATGATGTTGAGCTGATTCCTGGCTGAAGACTTTCATCCAATGGTCTACGGGATCTGTACTACTGAAGCTGTTGTCAAGGTCATTATCAGCAGGATTAGTCTGTAGGACGCAAACTAGTCAATGATTAACTAACATTTCACTACTTTGTCCCCGTCAATACACACTCAAACAAGGTACAATATCCAGTGGTCCATTGAGAAGTGGGTATACTCTAATTTTGCACAAAAAAATCTAAATGGCCCACCCAGCGATGGAAAAGTGCTGTGTGTGAAATATTCTGTGAGAAACAGTGACGTGACCTAAAATGATCAGTCCCATATTGGTCTTTCACAGTCAGGACAACCCAAGCTGTACTGTGCAGTAGGCTAATAGTAGGCCTTCTATTGAAACAGATCAACTGAGTCAGAGATTCACAGGTTTCAGATTAACCCCAATTTTCTCAGGGGTTTCGTTCTCAAAGTCACACTTTTTTAACAGAAAATCAACTAAATTGTATATTCTAATTCTATAACTATGCTTAAACCACACCAGGAGACCACTTTTGAGCATCGCTATATTTTTCCTGTTCCTTAATTGTTTGAAACCTGTCTGTTTTGCTTCATATTATGAGGCATGTCTTACCTTGCTTCAAAGTAGCCTATACATTCCACCATAGAAACGTGGCGACAATGTCTAGAGGCATTATCCTAATCATATTAGCAACCAATGATAGTTTTTGGATCTTTAAATCCCACCTTTCTGACATATATTTCCATCTCTGTTCATGAAACCGCTTGTTTTCCAGGAAATTGCATTTTGGAACATTCACGTGTAGCCCTTCTGCCGTGTGTACATTGCTGCAGCTAAAATGTTAAGAAATAATAGTTTATCAACATTTTAAGCTACAAATCTGTTCCCTCAGCCCTAATAATTGATATGGAGTATACCTTCACTACACTACTTTGATACATACCAGTGGGGATTAAGAAGTGATTATACTCAATGACCACTGAAAAATAAGTGGGTATACAGTGGACACCCTCCACTACACCACTGACTATATCCACCCAGCCCCCTTGTATCAATAGCTATGAATTCTGGATATTGTGGTTGGCTACAACTAGGAAATGTAGATGGCCTGTTTCCACCCGCGAGATGCATAAATGCTTGTATTTGCGTGTAGTGACACAAATGATATGTTAAGGACATTAATGGACATATACAGTGAAAGAGCAGCGGTGAAATGACCCTTTAAAGTTTATTTATGTCATGGTATTTCAGCAGGGGGATCTGAAATGTTTGTGTCTCTCATGTAAGCCTATGATGAGGGTTAGGTATGTGCATGTGAGTATGCCTGGATGTGTATTCTGTCCGTTTGCTTTGCTGATGACCTGTTTAACAGTATCACCTTTGTATAGCATCAGATGGGGTGAGATTGATGAGGACAGATCACCATCACTTCTGTAAATAATAAGTTATTAAAGATAGAGGACAAATCTCTTTTTATCCTATATATCAAACACCATCTCCTCCTCCCTCTCCTCAGTAGGTATACAGTATCTCAACATTAAGACTGGGAGGCCTGGGCTGAAATGACAGTGCAGCTGAAACAAACCCACCCAGGGGAGGGAATGTGGAGCTCACATCTCATTCACATAAACCACATCCATCTTCACTGTGGGCCATGGCCAAGAACTGCTGCAGCTTCTCTCTCTCTCTCTCTCTCTCTCTTTCCATTTCTCCCTATCTCTTCATCCATCTGCCTCTGCTTACCAGAAGGAGAAGAGCTGAGTCAGTGTTTGTGTTTTATCGTTCTAACTCACCTCTTATAATATGTCAATAGCAATGGCCACTATCCATACATTAATGCCTATATTGTATACACATTAACAGATGAACAGGCTTCCTACCCACAGCCCAGTGTCATTCATTCATTCATTCAGACAGACAGACAGAGATACAGACAGACAGACAGAGAGACAGACAGAGAGAGCCCATTGCTGTTCTGGTCCAGTTTCTCTTCAATAGCTCCTGATATATACTTCTGTCAGATAGATTTCCTCTGGCAGAGGTCAAGCTCTCCGGATGGCAATCTCCTCCTGAGCTATAACTGTGTTAAAATCCTACTGTATCTCTAGACAGAACACAGTATGGTAAAGCATGATCACCGTGTGTTCATACTGTGCAGCGTTTGGATGGTGCAACTAATTATATGACCCTTTAAGCAACTTATTATGTGACTTGTTAAGCATATTTTTACTCCTGAACTTATTTAGGCTTGCCATAACAAAGGGATTGAATACTTATTGACTCAAGACATTTCAGCTTTTCATTTTTTTTAAATTGGAAAAATAACAGAAACCTAATTCCACTTTGACATTATGGGATATCGTGTGTAAGCCAGTGACAAAAACATCTGAAATGTAGAAGAAGTCAAGGTGTGTGAATACTTTCTGATGGCACTGAACATATCAAATCCAAACACGATGATGTATGTTGGGAGATGTCACACTCCTCAAGATGGTCAATGTAAAGTTTACAGATTATATCAAACATGTTTTTTTTTTGCTTAATTTGATCAAACACAGAATTGAATGGAATGTAACTACGTAGTTCAGCCCTCCAGTTCGCTATTGATGGTGAGGATGATGCTTTCCAATTGACAGCTATACTGTTTTTGAAAGTATTATTTACATTTCCCAAGAGACATAATCGTGGAGATGGATGGATATAAATTCCTAGACACAATGATAAAATAGCACAGACATTATCCCAAAAATGTGTCCGTTTGTCACAGGACCACAGCATACAGTGCATTCAGAAAATATTCAAACCCCTTGACTTTTTTCACATTTTGTTACGCTACAGCCTTATTCTGAAATTGATTCAATTCTTTTTCCCCCTCATCAATTTTTAGAAATGTATACAATAAAATAAAAACTGAAATACACACTTACATAAGTTTTCTGACCCTTTAATCAGTACTTTGTTGAAGCACTTTTTGCTTCACAAAGCACAGCTATTTTCAAGTCTCACCAGAGCTGTTAAGTCCGGGCTCTGCCTGGGCCAATCAGGGGCGGCAGGGTAGCCTAGTGGTTAGAGTGTTGGACTAGTAACCGGAAGGTCTGTCGTTCTGCCCCTGAACAGGCAGTTAACCCACTGTTCCTAGGCCGTCATTGAAAATAAGAAATTGTTCTTAACTGACTTGCCTGGTTAAATAAAGTTTAAATGAATTAAAAATAAAAAAAAACAAATCAAGGACATTCAGAGACTTGTCCCAAAACCACATCTGCATTGTCTTGGCTGTGTACTTAGGGTCGTTGTCCTGTTGGAAGGTGAACCTTCGCCCCAGTCTGAGGTCCTGAGCACTCTAGAGCAGGATTTCATCAAGGAGCTCTCTGTACTTTGCTTCGTTCATCTTTCTCTTGATCCTGACTAGTCTCCCAGTCCCTGCCACTGAAAAACATCCCCACAGCATGATGCTGCCACCACCGTGCTTCACCATAGGGATGGTGCCAGGTTTCCTCCAGACGTGAAGCTTAGCATTCTTGTTTCTCATGTCTGAGAGTCTTTAGGTACCTTTTGGCAACTCCAAGCGTGCTGTCATGTGCCTTTTATTGAGGAGTGGCTTCCGTCTGGCCACTTTACCATAAAGGCCTGAATGGTGAAGTGCTACAGAGATGGTTGTCCTTCTGGAACGTTCTCTCATCTCCTCAGAGGAACTCTGGAGCTCTGTCAAAGTGACCATCAGGTTCTTGGTCACCTCCCTGACCAAGGCCTTTCTCCCCCGATTGCTCAGTGTGACCAAGTGAGCCAGCTCTAGGAAGAGTCCTGGTGGTTACAAACTTGTTCCTTTTAAGAATCATGGAGGCCACTGTGTTCTTGGGGACCTTCAATGCTGCAGACATTTTTTTGGTACCCTTCCCCAGATCTATGCCTACACACAATCCTGTCTCGGAGCTCTATGGACCATTCCTTCAACCTCATGGCTTGGTTTTAGCTCTGACATGTACTGTCAACTGTTGGACCTTAAATAGACAGGGGTGTGACTTTCCAAATCATGTCCAATCAATTGAATTTACCACAGGTGGACTCCAATCAAGTTGAAGAAACATCTCAAGGATGATCAATGGAAACAGGATGCACCTGAGCTCAATTTCGAGTCTCATAGCAAAGGGTCTGAATACTTATTTAAATGAGGTACTTCTGTTTTTTTATTCGTAATAAATTTGCAAACATTTCTAAAATCCTGTTTTCGCTTTGTCATAAGGAGGTATAGTGTGTATATTGATGGGGGTAAAAAACAATTTAATCAATTTCAGAATAACGCAGTATCGTAATAATAATGTGGAAAAAATCAAGGGGTCTGAATACGTTCCGAATGTAAGTAATCGTGTTTATTTTAGTATTTTGTATCTCCAACAGAGATATGACATTTCTGGGTGCATTACATGCGTTATGGCAGGAGGGTAGTAAATCATATGGATTATCTTGAATTGCAATAATTTATGACTAAGGAGCAAATATGAACATTTTCACATATCTGTGACCAATAGTTCTCATCAATTTCTTCTCTGAGATCTGTTTCCCATTTTTTCCTTAGGTTCTGAGTTATCAGGTAGAAATTAAATCAACCATTGATATAACTTGACAATCAACTTCTTTGTCCTTAGAGCTTCTTTCAGTATTTCTTAAATGCTAGATGCTTTAGGTTAATCCGGATTCTGTTGAAGCGATTTAATAAGATGTCTTAGATTTAAAGAAACTTGTCTTGGATAACCCACATCTTTCTTATAATTGATTGAATGACGGTGGAAAGCCATGATAATACATATGTTCAAAAATACTGATGCCACTTTGGAACCAGGTCTTAAAAGTATTGTCATTAAATGCTGGAGGTAATGTGGGGTTGTTCCAAATAGGGGTGCCTGGCGATCTGTGTTTTTTTCCATTTAATGAATTTATGTACATTTTCCCAAATCCAAATTGAAAATCATTGGATTTGTATATTTTTTTTTGTTGCCTTGGACCCAAAATAGTGAACACATTTTAAATCATAGGGCATTAAATTTATGGCTTCAATACTCCAAGCACAAGGATATTCTGCTGCAATGTTCCCTCTAAGCTGCCCCGCAGAAGAAATATCAGCCCGTGCAGAGAAGCAACTTTCTCAAGTTTTTCCCTTTCAGTTAACACGATCAACGTTTCGCTCTACTGTGGGAATTGTGATTGAATCAACGCGATATTAGCCACTGTCAATGTAACATACCAAAACAAAACAAACTATGCAAGACTTAGCATGCAAAACTAACTGTGCATGCGATTTTGTTGTAGGCAGAGCACATTGAAGTTGGATTCTATTGCATTAACAGGCACGACTCAGGCCCATACTCAACACAGACCGGTGTGCCATAACCAAATAGAGCTTCAGTACGCCTATATGCAAATAGCCATTGCCGTATATGGATCTGTGACATTCACTTTCAACTGGACTGTGTTTACAGCATGAGCGGTCGCAAATAGATGCGCTTGTTTTGAGATCAAAGCAAGAGCGGCATGTAGCCAGCCACCTGTGCACATTTGTTCATATTCTTTGCTAGTTGTTTTCCCAGTTATAGCAAATTTCTAGTCAACAATTGGGGAGCGATTGCTTCCTACAAGAGCACAAAGTGTGTGCACAAAATGTGTGCATTTATCTTAAAGGGGCAGTGTTGTATTTTGAGACGGTCTTGAATAAGCTTTCATAGCCAATAGGGAGAGGGTAGCATCATTTGTCTGATTCTCTGTGATAACGGTATGGGAATAAAAATGCATTTTATTTTCTAAACCGTTTTGTTTTTGCATCAAACAACACAACATTTTCAGGCTCCTCCTTGTCTGAAGGACAAGTGGATAAACAGGTTAATGTCAAGCCCTGCATGTTTATTTTCAAAAGATTCATGGAATGTAGGCCTACATTGAACACCACACATTGGCTGCTACAGCAGGCTGAATGATAAACATTTTATGGGAGGCATTTTTCTCCATTATTTCCGATGGTAGGCCACTCTGATAAGCCTACATTATGATCAAATTTCCACAGTAGGCTTCTATCTGTAATGTAACTGTAACGTAAAGTGGATACAGCCTCAGTGTTCGCAGTAAACGCTCACCGGAAGTTGCACAGAATTTTCACAACATTCAAGTTTGCGCTCAGCAGACCTGAAATTTGCTCAGTGCCGAAAACGTTCTGGTCTGTTGTTTAAGTGAACGCCGTTGCGCGGCCCTGTAATACATTTTATAAGGTAAGTGTGAAAACATTCAATTTGACTCTTGAGAGCTTTCCATTCCAAACAAAGTTTGAGAGTAGGCCATTTTCTTAAAGAAGTTGGATGGAATTGAAACTGCTAAAGTCTTGGAATAAATACATCAACCTTGGTGATTATTTATTTGAATTATGTTGACCCTACCTAACATAGAAATAGGGAGAGTTCTCCATCTCTGAACATTGGATTCAGTCTTATCTAGTAAAGAAGTAGTTGATTTGTGCATGGTATCAACACACTCAGGTACTGCATTTCTTATGCATTTTCACTGAAATTTACTTTCCAAGCTTGAAATTAGAAATGGGCATTATTTCAGTTTTCTCCCAATTCACCTTGAATCCTGATACAGCACCATATGTGTCCAACAGTTGAATGTTCTGGTTCAGATAAATACAGTGAAATGTAATCTGCATACAATGATATCACGTTGTTCTCCACCAATCTCTATTCCACGGATTGAGCCATGGGTTCTGATTATTGATGTTCCCAAGAAAGCTAAGGTAACTGAGCTAAACAACTACCTCCCCGTAGCAATCACTTCCGTCATCATGAAGTGCTTTGAGAGACTAGTCAAGGACCATATCACCTCCACCCTACCTGACACCCTAGACCCACTCCAATTTGCTTATCGCCCCAATAGGTCCACAGACGATGCAATCGCAACCACACTGCCCTAACCCATCTGGACAAGAGGAATACCTATGTGAGAATGCTGTTCATCGACTACAGCTCAGCATTTAACACCATAGTACCCTCCAAACTCGTCATCAAGCTCGAGACGCTGGGTCTCTACCCCGCATTGTGCAACTGGGTCCTGGACTTCCTGGCGGGCTGCCCCCAGGTGGTGACGGTAGGTAACAACATCTCCACCCCGCTGATCCTCAACACTGGGGCCCCACAAGGGTGCATTCTGAGCCCTCTCCTGTTCACCCACGGCTGCTTGGCCATGCACGCCTCCAACTCAATTATCAAGTTTGCAGACGACACTACAGTGGTAGGCTTGATTACCAACAACGACGAGACGGCCTACAGGGAGGAGGTTAGGGCCCTCGGAGTGTGGTGTCAGGAAAATAACCTCACACTCAACGTCAACAAAACAAAGGAGATGATTGTGGACTTCAGGAAACAGCAGAGGGAGCACCTCCCTATCCACATTGACGGGACAGTAGTGGAGAGGGTAATAAGTTTTAAGTTCCTCGGCGTACACATCACTGACAAACTGAAATGGTCCAACCTCACAGACAGCGTCGTGAAGAAGGCACAACAGCGCCTCTTCAACCTCAGGAGGCTGAAGAAATTCGGTTTGTCACCAAAAGCACTCACAAACTTCTACAGATGCACAATCGAGAGCATCCTGTCGGGCTGTATCACCGTCTGGTGCGGCAACTGCTCCGCCCACAACCGTAAGGCTCTCCAGAGGGTAGTGAGGTCTGCACAACGCATCACCGGGGGCAAACTACCTGCCCTCCAGGACACCTACACCACCGAGCCACTGCCTGTTCACCCCGCTATCATCCAGAAGGCGAGGTCAGTACAGGTGCATCAAAGCAGGAAAAACAGCTTATTTTTCAAGGCCATCAGATTGTTAAACAGCCGCCACTAACATTGAATGAGTGCTGCCAACATACCTACTCAACTCCAGCCACTTTAATAATGTAAGAATTGATGTAAAAAAATGTATCACCAGCCACTTGAAACAATGCCACTTCATATAATGTTTACATACCCTACATTACTCATCTCATATGTATATACTGTACTCTATACCATCTACTGCATCTTGCCATCTTGATGTAATACTAGTATCACTAGCCACTTTAAAACAATGCCATTTTTATACAGTGGGGCAAAAAAGTATTTAATCAGCCACAAATTGTGCAAGTTCTCCCACTTAAAAAGATGAGAGAGGCCTGTAATTTTCATCATATGTACACTTCAACTATGACAGACAAAATTAGAGAAAACTTCACATTATAGGATTTTTAATGAATTTATTTGCAAATTATGGTGGAAAATAAGTATTTGGTCACCTACAAACAAGTAAGATTTCTGGCTCTCACAGACCTGTAACTTCTTATTTAAGAGGCTCCGCTGTCCTCCACTCGTTATCAGTATAAAAGACACCTGTTCGCAACCTCAAACAGTCACACTCCAAACTCCACTATGGCCAAGACCAAAGAGCTGTCAAAGGACACCAGAAACAAAATTGTAGACCTGCACCAGGCTGGGAAGACTGAATCTGCAATAAGTAAGCAGCTTGGTTTGAAGAAATCAACTGTGGGAGCAATTATTAGGAAATGGAAGACATACAAGACCACTGATAATCTCCCTCGATCTGGGGCTCCATGCAAGATCTCACCCCGTGGGGTCAAAATGATCACAAGAACTGTGAGCAAAAATCCCAGAACCACACGGGGGGGCCTAGTGAATGACCTGCAGAGAGCTGGGACCAAAGTAACAAAACCTACCATCAGTAACACACTACGCCGCCAGGGACTCAAATCCTGCAGTGCCAGACGTGTCCCCCTGCTTAAGCCAGTACATGTCCAGGCCCATCTGAAGTTTGCTAGAGAGCATTTGGATGATCCAGAAGAAGATTGGGAGAATGTCATATGGTCAGATGAAACCAAAATATAACTTTTTGCATCCAAAGATCACCATACCTAGTGTGAAGCATGGGGGTGGAAACATCATGCTTTGGGGCTGTTTTTCTGCAAAGGGACCAGGACGACTGATCCGTGTAAAGGAAAGAATGAATGGGGTCATGTATCGTGAGATTTTGAGTGAAAACCTCCTTCCATCAGCAAGGGCATTGAAGATGAACCGTGGCTGGGTCTTTCAGCATGACAATGATCCCAAACACACCGCCCGGGCAACGAAGGAGTGGCTTCGTAAGAAGCATTTCAAGGTCCTGGAGTGGCCTAGCCAGTCTCCAGATCTCAACCCCATAGAAAATCTTTGGAGGGAGTTGAAAGTCCGTGTTGCCCAGCAACAGCCCCAAAACATCACTGCTCTAGAGGAGATCTGCATGGAGGAATGGGCCAAAATACCAGCAACAGTGTGTGAAAACCTTGTGAAGACTTACAGAAAGCGTTTGACCTCTGTCATTGCCAACAAAGGGTATATAACAAAGTATTGAGATAAACTTTTGTTATTGACCAAATACTTATTTTCCACCATAATTTGCAAATAAATTCATAAAAAATCCTACAATGTGATTTTCTGGATTTTTTTTTTCATTTTGTCTGTCATAGTTGAAGTGTACATATGATGAAAATTACAGGCCTCTCTCATCTTTTTCAGTGGGAGAACTTGCACAATTGGTGGCTAAATACTAACTAAATACTTTTTTGCCCCACTGTATATGGTGCATTCGGAAAGTATTCAGACCGATTGACTTTTACCGCATTTTGTTACTTTACTGCCGTTAATCTAATATTGGTAAAATATTATTTTTTATCGTCAATCTACATACAATACCGCAAAATACAAAAACAGGTTTTTAGAAATGTTTGCGAATGTATTTAAAATTAAATAAACTGCTTTTTAAATAAGTTTTCAGATCCTTTGCTGTGACACTTGAAATTGAGCTCAGGGCAATCCTGTTTCCATTGATCATCCTTGAGATGTTTCTACAACTTGATTGGAGTCCACCTGTGGTAAATTCAATTGATTGGACATGATTTGGTCCCACAGTTGACAGTGCATGTCAGAGCAAAAACCAAGCCATGAGGTTGAAGGAATTGTCCGTGGAGTTCTCCAGAAGGAGATGCTGCCTAGCCTAATGTTATTTTTCTGATAGTGGAAAATCTGATGTTGTTTTAAAGGTACAAATTCAACATATTTTGCAAGGTTTGTCTATGTTGAAATTTGGTTACCATGATGACAGTCCTGTGGTTGAAATTTCACCCTCAAAACAACAGTTTACGTTGATGACTTTTCCACGTCACAAATGACATTGAAACAATGTTGATTCAACCAGTTTGTGCCCAGTGGGACCCTGCTGAAGCAGGAGATAATGTCTCCTTCTGTTGACACCTCCAGTAACACACCTGTAATGCTACTGTACTTTTAATCGCTCGTGGACAGATTTTTCGTGGACATTAAATGGTGAGAATCTATCAAGGCTCATGTAGAAATGTGATTGTGATTATGATCAGCAGTTGTTCCTGGTTTGGGGTTTTTGTCATTGATTATTTAGACAAATCAGGATTGTGCGGAGGTGGTGCTTAAACTGATGCAGTGATTTTCAAGCCCATGTGCGGATGACAAACAGTTTCCCACTAGATTCCACAGCCACAAAGTAAAAATTGCTTAGATTCTTCAGCTCTTAGCATTTCTCTGCCAATCTCCAACATTCCATTTTCAAGGAAAATTCTGGAGAAATTGGTTTTCAAACAGCAAAATTATTTTTTTAAGTGCTAACTGTATTTGTGAATAATTCCAATCTGGTGTTCATGCCCACCACAGCACAGAGCCTTAGTTAAAGTGGGACATGGTATTAGAGCTAACACAGATGCCAAACAGCTCTATGTCATTGTACTCTTAGTTTTAAGTGCTGCATGCGACGCTGTTGACCATGATGTCCTTCTGGACAGACTGGAGAGGTGGGTTGGCCTCTCCAGTACAGTTCTGAATTGGTTTAGGACCTATTTAACCGGTCGAGAGTTTGTCACCTGTGGTGATCATAACTCAGAGAAAATACATATCGCGTGCTGTTCCACAAGGTTCAATTTTGGGTCCAGTACTGTTCAGTTTATATATGTTACCCCATTGGCAGCATTATCAGAAAACACAGCATTGATACTCAACTTTACATTTCTGTGTCACCAGAGGATTTTAGCTCTATGGATAAATTGCTAGACTGTATTAGTGATTTAAATACTATGATGGCTTACAACTTGGATGGCTCACAACTTCCTCCAGCTTTTTATCACC
Source organism: Oncorhynchus mykiss (assembly GCF_057628025.1). Classification (NCBI taxonomy): domain Eukaryota; kingdom Metazoa; phylum Chordata; class Actinopteri; order Salmoniformes; family Salmonidae; genus Oncorhynchus; species Oncorhynchus mykiss. The sequence goes on from NC_143028.1 coordinate 51,074,659, forward strand.
TGACGAACATTGCCAAAGTGCGGCCATTTTTCTCTCAGGCTGATACAGAGAGACTCATCCATGCTTTTATTACAAGCAGGTTTGACTACTGTAATGCGCTCCTGTCTGGTCTACCCAAGAAAGCCATTGGTCAACTGCAAAACATGCAGAATGCTGCAGCATGGGTACTGACCAAGACCAGACTAAGAGCACACATTACACTGGTTTTAAGGTCTCTGCACCCAGTAGGTCACTCAGGTTTTCTGGCCTTTTAACTATCCCAAAGCCTAGAACCAAGAGGCATGGAGAGGCAGCCTTTAGTTACTATGCCCCCAGCCTCTGGAATAGCCTGCCAGAGAACCTGAGGGAGGTTGAAACTGTTGACATTTTTAAAGGAGATGTTATAACACACTTTTTTTTATCTTTGCTTTTCCTTAGGATGCTTTTAAGTCATTCAGTTTTATTGTTATTTAAAAAATAAAAAAAAATCCTCTTATGTTTGTCTAGTGAATATTTCCATTTTGTTTTTATTTATTCTTTCCTATGAAGCACATTGTGTTCAATTACATGTCTGAAATGTGCTGTATGAATTAAGCTTGATTTGATTTGATATATTGGAAAAATGTATGAAAACGTAGCTTTTTGGCCATGATTAACACGGGTGAAATTAGGAAGGGAGTGTTTGGCCGAGGGTTTCTATTTGCAAGGGTAATCTTCCTTTGCAAAGGTCATCACAATTGTTAACAGCAGTTAACCCACTGTTCCTGAGCCTTCATTCTAAATAAGAATTTGTTCTTAACTGACTTGCTTTGTTAAATAAAGGTTCAATAAAAATATATATACAGTAACAGGTCGGAATACTGCCAAGTTTTCAGGCATGATTGAAGCAAGCTCGTATTTTATCACGTTTATGTTCTTTGTTGCTCTTTGACCGGTTTGTTGTTTTGGTAAATATTGTATGTATTGTAGGACTGTTATTCCTCACTGCTAATAAAAAGCCAAACTTTGGCAACAAAAATGCATTTACTTCATCAGCCTCACTGTTACAATCAACCTCACACCCCTCTGAAATTAAACCATGGAGATTCCCTCAATCGCCATTTTGCTCTCCATTCTCTGGCTTGTTCTCTTGTCTGTGTTTATTCTGACCTCTCCACCAGGCAGGAGTAGCCCATAGCAAACATCCACTGAGTTCTTGTTGAATGCCGAACCAGGGACAGGGCTGTTCTGAATAAGAGGAACCATATAATAGCTGGGAACTGTCTTGAAGTCATGCTGAAGGGACTTCCATCATGCATCATCAGACCAGCTACAGTCAGAGTCATATGCAGTCAGAAACACACGCACACCAGATCTATAGACTATACACAGTAGCACAGACACTCCCCCACAGTGTCATAAATAAATCCTGGACTGTACCAGTCACCCTGGGCAGGTTCATGTCTGGCTTGACAGGCATTGGGCGAAGGCCTGTGTGTGTGTGTACCAATGTGTGCGTGTGTGTGTGTGTGTGTGTGTGTGTGGTCTAAAATGAAAGAGCAGTGAGGTAGAAGGTCATTGGTTGCAGAGAGACTGCGAGGGCATCTTACTGTACATCTGTGGCCTGGTAGACATGCACAGAGACTGGGTGAGCTTGTGTTCATGCTTCCATGGAGAGAGCAGGGCAGGGATCATGCAACTCCATTAAGTCTTTAACTGGGCTAATATCATCACTCACAGACAACTGACGTCCAACCAATCTGGGTTCATCCATCCCTAGCAATGGAACTACCCCCTCTCCTCTCTCTTGCCCCCTCCTCTCCCTCTGTCTTATCAGTAGTGCAGGGTTGAAGAGTGCTGTGATGAGGGGTCTATTCGTCAACTCTGTGTCAGATAGTACTTTGTCTTCATCTACTTGCCGTACTCCATACCTAACTGGAGGTCGGTGTCTTAGTGGGCAGGGTGGGGGGGGGGGGGGGGGGGGGGGGCTGGGTCATACACATTGTCAGTGCTGAAACCTGACAGTAAGTATATTAGGCACATTCACACAACCATGATGATCAAAGCCTGCTCATTAAATGAGAGGAGGTCCAGTGGGCCTGTGACATCAGAGTTCTGTGCCTGAACACATCTGATTGTTTGCGTGTGCGAGTGCACGTATATTTGATTGGAGCATGTGGAGATGATGATGAACAACTGTTAAGAGGATGTCCTGAGTGGACAGGGGGTGTTTGCCCATAGAGCACTGTAAAGACCACATGTATTTCATTTAATTACACTACTAATAGGCACAACTGCTACCCTCCCCCATACCCCTCTGATTACAGACACACTCCATTTCTATACAGACGTGCTAGGCCCATCTCTCTCTCTCTGATGAAGGTCAATAAGCATTGGAAGCAAAATTAGAATAATGGGTGAGTGACATGGCCTGCCTTAGTGCAAGAATAAATCATTTACAGTATGCTGCCTTCCCCTTTCTCTCTCTCCCTCTGTCTCCCTCCCCTTTCACCCCTTGCTCTTTTTAACACTCACACAGACACATGGCCTAGTTTAGTTCAGGGGAGATGGTCCAAAGCAATCATGCAGGGATGCTGTCTAAGGAGACAACAGAGAATGTTTCCCCTAGCACTGTGACAGAATGTGTGTGTGTGTGTGTGTGTGTGTGTGTGTGTGTGTGTGTGTGTGTGAGTCCACACTACACTGCTCAACTGGTGAGCCGGAGACATGACTAACACAAGGTTAAGATATGTGTATAGTGTGTGTTAGTGTCTGTTTGTGTGCCTGAGTGTGTGCATGTAAAGTATTGTGCTCTATATTTGAGTGTGTGTGTGTTCGTGCACGCTGTGTGTGTGTGTGTGTGCGGACGCTGTGTGTGTGTATTTATGTGAACACGTTAGCACGCTCTGTGTGTGTGTGTTTATGTGAACACGTCAGCACGCTCTGTGTTTTTTGTGTTTATGTGAACACGTCAGCATGCTCTGTGTGTGTTTATGTGAACACGTCAGCACGCTCTGTGTGTGTGTGTGTTTATGTCAACACGTCAGTACGCTCTGTGTGTGTGTTTATGTGAACACGTCAGTACGCTCTGTGTGTGTGTTTATGTGAACACGTCAGCACGCTCTGTGTGTGTTTATGTGAAAACGTCAGCACGCTCTGTGTGTGTGTGTTATGTGAATACGTCAGCACGCTCTGTGTGTGTGTGTTATGTGAATACGTCAGCACGCTCTGTAAGTGTGTTATGTGAACACGTCAGCACGCTCTGTGTGTGTTTATGTGAACACGTCAGTACGCTCTGTGTGTGTTTATGTGAACACGTCAGCACACTCTGTGTGTGTGTTTATGTGAACACGTCAGTACGCTCTGTGTGTGTGTTTATGTGAACACGTCAGCACGCTCTGTGTGTGTGTTTATGTGAACACGTCAGCACGCTGTGTGTGTGTTTATGTGAATACGTCAGCACGCTCTGTGTGTGTGTTTATGTGAATAGCACGCTGTGTGTATGTTTATGTGAACACGTCAGCACGCTCTGTGTGTGTGTTATGTGAACACGTCAGCACGCTGTGTGTGTGTTTATGTGAACACGTCAGCACGCTCTGTGTGTGTGTTTATGTGAACACGTCAGCACGGTCTGTGTGTGTGTTTTATGTGAACACATCAGCACGCTGTGTGTGTGTGTTTATGTGAACACGTCAGCACGGTCTGTGTGTGTGTTTATGTGAACACGTCAGCACGCTGTGTGTGTGTGTTATGTGAACACGTCAGCACGCTCTGTGTGTGTTTATGTGAACACGTCAGCACGCTCTGTGTGTGTTTATGTGAACACGTCAGCACGCTCTGTGTGTGTGTTTATGTGAACACGTCAGCACGCTCTGTGTGTGTGTTTATGTGAACACGTCAGCACGCTCTGTGTGTGTTTATGTGAATACGTCAGCACGCTCTGTGTGTGTGTGTTATGTGAACACGTCAGCACGCTCTGTGTGTGTGTGGTATGTGAATACGTCAGCACACTCTGTGTGTGTGTGTTTATGTGAACACGTCAGCAAGCTCTGTGTGTGTGTGTTATGTGAATACGTCAACACGCTCTGTGTGTGTGTTTAAGTGAACACGTCAGCACGCTGTGTGTGTGTTTATGTGAACACATCAGCACGCTCTGTAAGTGTGTTTATGTGAACACGTCAGCACACTGTGTGTGAGGAGCAGTGCCCCGGGTTGTTAGGCTTGGACAATGTTTTTGTCACGGGGGTGTGTGCTACACCACTGCTTATAAACTATAAATTAAGTATAACTATATGAAATATAAGATGTGTCAAATAAATTATATCCAGTTCAGGGCTCCAGCTATGTATTTGGTTTGCTAACTCGCTAGCTAAGCGGCTGGATGTCCAGATCAAGCTTCTTGGCAACAGCAGAGACATTCATCCCACTCCTGGATCAAGATCCCTGTTGCCTAAATTGTTATTTGAAACCATTGTGTGCACCCCGGTATGGTACAGACACGTTATGACGGTATGAAATTCTGGATACCTCCCAACCCTACTGGTCGTGTTATGTAAAGGTCATGTTGAGCTCACTCCATATCCTGAGTCAGACAGAACCATCTCTCCTCTCACTCTCTCTACTTCTGTCCCACCCTCACTTTTCCTTCCCCAGCCTCTTCAATTTCATCCCATCTTTCCATTCGCCTTTTCTCCCTCTCTTCTCCTGAGCCTAATCTCTCTCTCTCTCGTGTAGTATGGTGTGACATTCAGGCAGGGTGGATAGAGAAGCCATTTTCTCTGATCCTTTTCTAGCTGACTTAACTCAGTTGAGCAGTTAATTTCAAAAAGATTTAACCACAAAGACCAGGGAGATTTTTCAATGCCTCGAAGGGCACCTATTGGTAGGTGTACATAAAAAATGACCAACAATAGACATTGCATTTCCCTTTGAGCATGGTGAAGTAATAAATTACACTTTGGATGGCGCCAACAGAGAGGATCGCCTCTGGAAACTATGCAGTATTTGTTATGTATTATTTCTTATATTGTTAGCCCAGAAAATATTTTTGGAATTGTTAGATATTACTGCACTGTCGGAACTAGAAGCACAATCATTTCCCTACACTCGCAATAACATCTGCTAATCCTGTATATGTGACCAAATGTTTTTTTGATTTGATCAATACACCCAGTCACTACAAAGATACAGGCGTCCTTACTAACTCAGTTGCCGGAGAGGAAGGAAACCACTCAGGCATTTCACCATGGTAAGACCTAAGTGCAGTCTGTGTGACGTAACAATGTTTATTGCAACAGGGGCAGGCAAACGACAGGTCAAGTCAGGCAGGGGGTCGATGATCTAGAGTTGGGGCCAAGTTACAGGACGGCAGGCAGGCTCAGTGTCAGGTCAGGCAGAGGTTGGTAATCCAGAGGTGGAGCAAAGGTACAGGACGGCAGGCAGGCAGGCTCAGGGACATCGATGCATGGGTGGGAGGGATGGGCCTAGAAACAGAAGACAAGGGGCAGTCAGACATGGTTTTGACTCTAGACACAGAAAAGGTAGGAAAAATACGGAGGGTACGGGGCGACAGAGGGGCTAATGATCTTGGAGCTGGGGGGGAAAGGTCTCGGCTTCCAGGGGTGTAGCCGCAGCACTATAGCAGCGTGCCAGCGCCTCAGGCTTGACCTTCTTAGATACTGCTTGCTGCGGAAAGTGGCCTGAGCCTTACTGAACCCCTCCCGAAGGTCCTGGTACTCTGCGCCGTTGGCAGAGAGGTCCAGGGCAATTTCCAAGCCCCCAGGAAGACATCCCGGGGCAGGCAGAGCTGACTTCAGGCAATGAGTGTGGCAGTACTGGCTCCAGCCCACAATGGCACCAGTAGCAAAGTCAATGTAGGGATTGTGTCGCTTGAGCCAAGAGAATCCCAATACCACGGGAACCTGCAACGACTCAACCAGCAGGAATTGGATCGTCTTGTTGTGGTTCCCCAACACTCGTAGGTTGACGGGAGTGATCCGGTGGTTGACCGCTCATTCAGCGCTGTAGCACCCATGGGAATGGAGAGGGGTTGAGTGGGGATGCCCAGATCATACACCAGAGTAACGTCCATGAGACTCACATCAGCCCCCGAGTCAATGAGTACCTGGAGAGACTTTGCCTGGTCGCTCCAGAGCAGGGTGGCATGGAGAGGGGGGCGAGAAGAACAATTATATTTAAGACCCACCAGTGTACCCACTCCAACAAATGAGCTAGGTCTCTTGAAGGGACAGGTAGGCACAAAATAACCAGCAGTACCGCAATACAGACAACTCTGGGTCTCTGGTACTCGTTCGACTGGAGACAGCTTAGCCCTGCCGAGCTGCATCGGCTCGGGAAGAGATGAATCAGCAGTCTCCGGAGGCACTTGGGTAAGCTCGGGACCTGTCAGGGACGTAGACGCCGGGGACTTCCGGAGTTCATCAGATGCCAGGTGGGATCCCTGAGTGAGCGATTGGGACCGCAATCAGACCTATTCTCCCTCCTACGTTCCCATAGCCGACCATCGATCCGGATGGTTAAAGTGATGAGTGAGTCGAGATCTGTCGGTAGTTCTCTGGCTGCCAGCTCATCCTTTACCTCCTCCGATAATCCGTGCAGGAACGTGACGAGCAGCGCATCCGGGTTCCAGGTACCCTCCGCTACTAGCGTGCGGAACTCCATCGCATAGTCTGTCACACTGAGGGAGGGTGTCCTGCCGAAGCTGGAGTAACTTCCAGGTTCATAGTCTGCCACACTGAGGGTGTCCTGCCGAAGCTGGAGTAACTTCCAGGTTCATAGTCTGCCACACTGAGGGTGTCCTGCCGAAGCTGGAGTAACTTCCAGGTTCATAGTCTGCCACACTGAAGGTGTCCTGCCGAAGCTGGAGTAACTTCCAGGCAACCTCTCTCCCAGACACCAGACCCTCAAACTTCACACCTCCGCCACAAATACCTCCAGACTGAAGCAGATGGCGGATTGTTGCTCCCACACCGCCGTGGCCCAGGCAAGTGTCCTCCTGGACATCAGAGTAATGATGTATGCCATCTTTGAGCGGTCCGAGGGGAATGAAGAAGGCTGCAGAGAGAAAACGAGGGAGCACTGGGAGAGAAAAGCCCGGCAGGTTCTGGAAACTCCATCGTACTGCTCCGGGGGAGGTAAGTGGGGTTCCCGCGAAACTGGGGTGATGTCACTACTACCAGCCGGGTTACAGAGGGGCTGGGAGTGTACCGTCGTGGTAGGCTGCCCACTAGGCAACCGACGGAATTGCTCCTGCAATGTGTCCAAGGCTAGGTCGTGACGTTCGGCCACGTCCTGGAACCCTTCCATCAGACCACGAAGCATCTCCTCTTGTCTACCAATAAGGGCTCCTTGGGAGGAGATGGCATTGCATAGCTGGTCCAAGTCTGTTGGGTCAGTCATTGCCAGTTCATACTATCAGATAACAAGGTAAGACCCAAGTGCAGACTGTGTGAAGTAACAATGTTTATTGTAACAACAGGGGTAGGCAAATGACAGGTCAAGGCAGGCAGGGGTTGATAATCCAGAGTAGAGACCAAGGTACAGGACGGCAGGCAGGCTCAGTGTCAGGCAGAGGTTGGTAATCCAGAGGTGGAGCAAAGGTACAGGACGGCAGGCTCAGGGACAGGCAGAGTGGTCAGGACAGGCAAGAGTCAAAAACCAGAAGGACGAGAAAAGAGAAACTGGAACAAGCAGGAGCTGAGACACAAAACACTGGTAGACTTGAACAAACAAGATGATAATGGGGATAATGGGGAAGATGGGCGACACCTGGAGGTGGGTGGAAACAATCACAAAGACAGGTGAAACAGATCAGGGCGTGACAATGAGGTTACATCACAATACTAACCTAAATGACAGAGGGAAAAGAAGGAAGCCTGCATCCTGTTTGTAATAAGGCAGTAAAGTAAAACTGCAAAAAATCTGGCAAAGAAATTGACTTTATGTCCAAAATACAAACTGTTATGTTTGGGGCAAATCCAACACAACACATTACTTAATACCACTATTCATATTCCTATGTTCAAGCATGGTGGTGGCTGCATCATGTAATGGGTATTGTGTCATTGACAAGGACTAGGAAGTTTGTTTAGGATAAAAATAAATGTGATAGAGCTAAGCACAGGCACAATCCTAGAGGAAAACCTGGTTGTCTGCTTTCCAACAGATACTAGGAGACAAATTCACCTTTCAGCAGGACAATAACCTAAAACACAAGGCCAAATATACACTGGAGTTGCTTACCAAGATGATATTGAATGTTTCTGAATGGCCTAGTTACAGTTTTTACTTAAATCGGCTTGAAAATGTATGGCAAGGCTTGAAAATGGCTGTCTAGCAAGGATCAACAACCAACTTGAAAGAGCTTAAAGAATTTTAAAAAGGATCATGTGCAAATATTGTACAATCCAGGTGTGCAAATCTCTTATAGTCTTACACAGAAAGACTCACAGCTGTAATTGCTGCCAAAGGTGATTCTAACGTGTAGTGACTCAGGGAGTTGAATACTTATCTGATCAAGATGTGTGTATTTTTAAGTTAGAATTTTTCTTCCGCTTTGACATTACAGAGCAGTTTGTGTAGATTGTTGGAAATTAATTACAACTGATGACTTCTAAACGTGAAATATGAAATATCCTTATTCATGATACTGAGAGAGAGGCTGGAATGCATAACGTTTACATTCTGTCAGAACATGTTATTGTTAGCCATCAGGTATCCTATGGAGAGGAGACGGGCCACAGTCTGGTTTCAGTCAACAGATTTGGTACTGTAGGACAGCCGTGAGTTGGGGAGGAGTGAGGAATTTGGGCCAAGTTTAGGTCAGATGAAGTGAGAAAGAACAGGCATCACTGAAGTCCAGTCGAGTAACAGAGATGTATTGGCTGTTCAGATGTGTAAGGAGGAGACTCAGCATAGGAGGAAGGTTTAAATACCAGTGCTTCTGTTGGTATGTCTTTGTCTTCTGCAGCTGTGTGACCCAGTGGGTGAATAAACTTGGTTTGAGATTTACTAGTCGTCTGTGAGTTTTACTCTGTTTATTTAGAATACCTTCTGAAGCCACTGTATACACACAATGCTGTGACATCTCTTCCTCCTATCCTCTCCTTCATGTCCTCCCATCCACTCCTCCTATCCTCACCTTCATGTCCTCCCATCCACTCCTCCTATCCTCTCCTTCATGTCCTCCCAAACACTCATCCTATCTACTCCTGCATGTCCTCCCAAACACTCCTCCTATCCTCTCCTCCTATCCTCCCATCCACTCCCCCTATCCTCTCCTCCCTGTCCACCCATCCACTCCCCCTATCCTCTCCTCGCTGTCCTCCCATCCACTCCTCCCATCCACTCCTCCTATCCTCACCTCCCTGTTCACCCATCCACTCCCCCTATCCTCTCCTCCCTGTCCTCCCAACCACTCCTCCTATCCTCTCTTCCCATTCCTCCCATCCACTCCTCCTATCCTCTCTTCCCAGTCCTCCCAACCACTCCTCCTATCCACTCCTCCTATCCTCTCTTCCTAGTCCTCCCAACCACTCCTCCTATCCTCTCTTCCCAGTCCTCCCAACCACTCCTCCTATCCTCTCCTTCATGTTCTCCCAACCATTCCTCCTATCCTCTCTTCCCAGTCTTCCCATCCACTACTCCTATCCTCCCATCCACTCCTCCTATCCTCTCCTCCCTGTCCATCCATCCACTCCCCCTATCCTCTCCTCGCTGTCCTCCCATCCACTCCCCCTATCCTCTCCTCCCTGTCCACCCATCCACTCCCCCTATCCACTCCTCCTATCCTCCCATCCACTCCCCCTATCCTCTCCTCGCTGTCCTCCCATCCACTCCCCCTATCCTCTCCTCCTATCCTCCCATCCACTCCCCCTATCCTCTCCTCCCTGTCCACCCATCCACTCCCCCTATCCTCTCCTCCCTGTTCACCCATCCACTCCTCATATCCTCTCCTCCTGTCCACCCATCCACTCCTCCTATCCTCTCCTCCCTGTCCACCCATCCACTCCCCCTATCCTCTCCTCGCTGTCCTCCCATCCACTCCCCCTATCCTCTCCTCCCTGTCCACCCATCCACTCCCCCTATCCACTCCTCCTATCCTCCCATCCACTCCCCCTATCCTCTCCTCGCTGTCCTCCCATCCACTCCCCCTATCCTCTCCTCCATGTCCACCCATCCACTCCCCCTATCCTCTCCTCCATGTCCTCCCATCCACTCCCCCTATCCTCTCCTCCATGTCCACCCATCCACTCCCCCTATCCTCTCCTCCTATCCTCCCATCCACTCCCTCTATCCTCTCCTCCATGTCCACCCATCCACTCCCCCTATCCTCTCCTCGCTGTCCTCCCATCCACTCCTCCTATCCTCTCCTCCCTGTTCACCCATCCACTCCTCCTATCCTCTCCTCCCTGTTCACCCATCCACTCCTCCTATCCTCTCCTCCCTGTCCACCCATCCACTCCTCCTATCCTCTCCTCCCTGTCCACCCATCCACTCCTCCTATCCTCTCCTCCCTGTCCTCCCATCCACTCCTCCTATCCTCTCCTCCTGTCCACCCATCCACTCCCCCTATCCTCTCCTCCCTGTCCACCCATCCACTCCCCCTATCCTCTCCTCCCTGTCCACCCATCCACTCCTCCTATCCTCTCCTCCCTGTCCACCCATCCACTCCTCCTATCCTCTCCTCCCTGTCCACCCATCTCTCCTCCTCCTCTCTGTTTAAAAATAGATTTGTGTCTGATCCTGAAACCAAACTGTTTCCATGGTTGCCAGATTAATAAGATTCCTGTCTCTTTAATGACTATGCACGGCTGGAGGAGAGGGAGAGAGGGTGAGGGAGATGGAGGAGGTTAGAGAGACAAGGGGAGAAAGAGATGGGGGGAGAGAGAAGGGAAGAAAAAGGGAGACAGTATGCATTCTTTCATGCTGGAGTTGTGAGAAAGAAGGGAGGGAACATGGATAGTCTGAAGTGTAGCAGTGAAATAGCCATTAACTAGAAATACACACAGAAATAAGTCGTTAGTGATTGCCCCTTCATGGTTGTCCATTCTCATTGCTCTCTCTGGTTCTAATGTGGTCCTGCGTAGCCTAGTGGTTAGAGCATTGGACTAGTAACCGAAAGGTTGCAAGATCGAATCCCCGAGCTGACAAGATACAAAATCTGCTGTTCTGCCCCTGAACGAGGCAGTTAACCCACTGTTCCTAGGCTGTCATTGAAAATAAGAATTTGTTCTTAATTGACTTGTCTAGTTAAATACATAAAAAAAAACTCCCATAGCTCTATTGGTTGGGATGGCTTATCCAGTGTCCTTGGAATGTGTACAGTATTGACCTTTTTTCCCCTCAGTGCATCATCGTTCTCCTGACAAACACACACACACACACACACACAGACCCTTTGCTCTTCCTGCCCCAACCCAGTGGGAATACACAGCTCAGAATGGCTCCTGTTTAATGCTGACCCAGCAGACTATGTGTCCGTCCCATCGGTTTCAAACACACACACACACACACACATAAACACACATAAACAAGCACGCTCCTCGCTTTCCAATTCCTCCTCCACTCAAGGCTAGCAACTTTATCATAGCAATCATGATATACTGCATCCCTGCCTGCCCCTCTTTCTATCTCTCTCTCTTTCCCTCCCTCTCCCTCTCTCCCTGCAGCTCTCACTGTTAAGTGTGGAGATGTGTGTGACAAATGGTGTTTAGTGCTCAGCAGTAATCCCTATTGTGTTCTAATGTGCCCTGAGTAGGTGTAATTGATAGTGACTGAGTGGTTTTGGGCAGGGCAGGTAGTGATTAAGAAGCAGGGCTTCTATGGGCTCTGCTATATTTGCACACGCACAGAATTGGAATTGATTTAATCTCGAAAACACAACATGCACCTCCGTCCTAGTGAATGAAGTACATACATACAGTACCAGTATACGTATGTATGTGTGTGTGTGTGTGTGTGGTTGTGCAAACTCAGGGTTTTCTCTAGCTGGCTCACCTCCTGAGCCCCATGAATCTAGTCTCCATGGAAACAAGGGGGGCGGGGGAGGGTGTATCTGGTGTTGACTTCCTGACACCTTCTGCCATCCCAGACACCAGCCATCAGCAACTTTGTGTGTGTGTGCATTAGAATCCACTTCTATCTCCACTTACAGTCTCAGATCAGGCTTTACAGTATTACTGATGGTAACACAAACGCCTCTCTGTTGTTTTAACCTTGAAAGCACTTGCTGATCTACTGCCAAAGCGCAGTAACAAGGCTGTAACACAACAAAATGTGCAATAAGTCAAAGGATATGAATACTTTCTGAAGGCACTGCATGAACTACACATTGACAAATCCAGCCCAAAGCGGGAGGTTTTAAAAAAAGACTTAGTCGCCAACGTCCCGGAGCATGTCTTTAATTATGAATCCCATTCACAAGCCATTATAACATCAAAGAGGGCGTTAGATTCATTTTGTAGTTAATGTCATTTTAGTTTTACACTTTGATCAGGCTCAGCTGTAGTATTAGTGTTAAGGCTGTGGTGTGTGTGTGTTCAGCAGGGATCATTCCTGTCGTCTCCATCTCAGACCCAGCCCATCATCTAGTTATTCCCAGAAGGTTCTGAGATGGCAGAGTGGCAGACAGGTGTTCCTCTATGACATCATCAGTGACTCCACGCCGCCGTTTCAGGCGGATGTCATCTGTATTATTTATAGACCCTCACAACACATGAGCTCACACACTGGGACTGCTCTGCTGGCCACACGCTAGGGTTGGCCACACGCTAGGGCTGGCCACACACACGGTTATGGATTTATTTTTACGAACAGCTGACTGAAGACAGCTAGGCATTCGTGCAGTTGAGTCCGATTCTGTGGTTAAAATGACTCAACAAGGTGATGAAACTTAGTTTCTCCTTGCTGAAACAAGACACTAGCAAATGAGTCTTCGGATACCTAGGCCACATCCAACATCAATGCAGCACCAGCACACATAGAAATGACAATGTATTATATTTCTATCAGTCTATTTCTATGGCAGCACAAACAGTCAGTAGCGAAGGAGATGATCATTATCATTTTTGGGCTATTTTTATGTTTTTTTGCAGTCTGTGGTCATATGGCTGATCAATTACTGTCATCCAAAATTCTAAGTGTATAAGGTTCAGTTTAGGCATTAACTCTGAATGGTAAGGGTTAAGGTTTGGGATCGGCTTAAAACCAAAATCTTAAAGACAACTTTCTATCTCTAGATTCAAACTTGCAACCTTTGGAATCAGAGGCCTACTTGAAGGTAACAGCACACAGTGTTGCGCCAAGTGGCTGTTTTTCCACATCATCTCCGGACGTTCTCAGACATGGATGGATGTCGAATACTGACTTGTATCACGGATGACCTGGCTACACACACACACACACACACACACACACACACACACACACACACACACACACACACACACAGATGCACTCACAGTCACACACACTGCGTGCCTGGCTCAGTGTTGGTACAGTACCTGGCTGCATCACTCTGGCTGGCAGAGAGAGCCAGCCAGAGTCTCAGTCAGTTGAGGATGTATGACTCATGAAGTGAGAGATCCTCCTGTACCAAGGCCAGTGATGGAAGGAGGAGGAGGGGGAGGGGACAGCAGAGTAGAGCAGAGTCTAACAATGGCACTTAGGGCTGTAGAGTGTAACAGCACAGAGCCTCTGTACCAGCACAGAACAGCCTGCACATTCTTCACTGTTGAGAGGCGCAGTGGTCTAAGACACTGCATCTCAGGGCAAGAGGCATCACTGCAGTACCTGGTTCGAATCCAGGCTGCATCACATCCGGCCGTGATTGGGAGTCCCATAAGGCGGCGTACAATTGGCCCAGCATCGTCTGGGTTTGGCCTGGGTAGGCCGTCATTGTAAATAAGAATTTGATCTTAACTGACTTGCCTATTTAAATAAAAATAAATGAATAAAAATAGTTAACCCTGGCTAAAATAAGCCCAGGCCTAGGCCACAACACATACTTGTACGCTAACACACACACACACCCATGATTGCCGTCATGTTTCTGACGCCATTTGGCCTCCTGATTTGGGTCGATTGTGATTTTCTCCTATGCTAAGTTTGATTTGATTTGAAGAGTCAGGGCCCGATATGAAAGGGTTAAATGTAGTGCCTTCTCACAACGCTGTGACATGGGCTCAGAAAGCACATCACAGATAAAGCCAAACATATACAGTCACCTCCAAAGCTATTGGATGAAGATTTGCAAAGAATACTGTATTAAAATAAATAATAAGTATACTGAGCGATATTATATACTCAAATAGTTGTGAAAATTATATTGTTTACAATTTTTACAATTACAATTTCTCAGAGAACGATATTTTGTTTAACAAGTAATGAAAACAATTCTCAAAAATATAGGTGTCCAAATTATTGGCATCCTTAAAGAGTCTTATGAATAAAATCAAAGAAAATCAAATATTTTCCTGTTTTATTGGGGAATAAAAATGTGGTAACACGCATGTGACCCATCATTCAGGGTAAGTGAGGCAGATCCCCACCTCTTTTGAGCCACACTTTTTTAGCTATTTTTTGGCATGTTATATTTGCATTAATATGTGTCACATAGTAGTTTGCAAACAATGTAAAAAAAAAAGAATAGTAATTGAGTTAATAACTCAACGCATACAAACATACAGGTGTTTCAGCCTAGCTCAGTGCTTTCTGTGGTGGTGGGGCAGCCAGTGAAAAATACAGCGGGGTTGGTAATGTTTTCTAGTTGCGCCATTTTGAATGGTCATCCAACTCGGAATTGTAAGTCGGGAACTTGGGCCTCTTTCTAGAACTACGACCTGAAGATCACTGACGTCATCATGATTCAACCTTGTTTTTTCCCCGAGTTACCAGTTGTCTTGAAAACACTATAAATCGAAAGAATGGCAGACTTTGATGACAAAATTTGATGACAAAATTTGCCCAAGAAGGACCGCCGCGCCTCCTTCAGGTTCAAGTGAACACAGCACAACAACATGAGTCCAAAAATATATTGTATGCTGCTGCATAAATGATGTAATATGCCAGGGAGATATGTATAATGTAACTAAGAAAGGAATACTATGTTTATGTTGTGTAGTAAGCTGTTAGTAGCCCAGCCTCACCCTAATAATTTGGTCTATTTTCCCCTTTTAATTTAATCTACTTTACTGACTTGGTGGTGCACATGTAGCCTATAATGTGTTTTAGAGAAATGTAATCTTTGAATATTGTCAGAGCTTACATTGTCTGCTTATATGCCCCATTTATTTATCCTACGGTTCTGACTTGGTGTACAGGGAGAACACGCTAAGAACGGCCCACGTTCTGAATTCTATTGCTGTACATTTTAAAACTATTGAACAAATAGTTATATTGACTGCGTCTGTCCTAGCTCGCTCATTAATGTCTTAATCAAAATGATGGATTGCCTCATCCCCTTGTTGTCCCCTTATGCCATAATTTGTACATCTCAATTGTCATTAAAAAACACATTTGTTTAAGCAAGTCAGCCATATCAGCTTTGTTTTTTTTAAAGCCAGTAAATGAGGCTGAATGAACTGTTTCGCTGCCAGACAAGGCTCCTCTGATAGCCAGGTGTAGCAGTGGGAAGATGTTGGGACTGTTGTTGAGACTCTGGGGACAGCTGTATGTAGGCTCTAACAGTTTGTGGACACCGTTTGTCACCGTTATAGTGCAATTCATGTATTGTTTAGTGTTGTGTAGTGGCTTTGTTGGCATGCATCCCCCAATTTTTTTGGTTTGTTTGCTGTTTTACTGTTCTGGAGGCATTCTAGCCAAAAACGAGGTTGCCTCTGCTAGGAGGCTAATACTTGGCTGCAAGTGGATCTACCAACAAGACAATGAACCCAAGCACACATCAAAATCCACAAAGAAATGGTTCAATTACCATAAAATCAATGTTTTGCAGTGGCCATCTCAGTCAGCTCAATCTTCAGACTTGAACCACATTAAAAACCTGTGGTTTGAATTGAAGAGAGCAGTCCATAAGCGCAGACCGAAGGATATCAAGGATCTGGAAATATTATGTAATGAGGAATGGTCTAAGATCCCTCCCAATGTTTTCTCCAATTTCATAAAACATTTTAGAAAAAGTCTCAGGGCTGTAATCCTCGCAGAAAGTATTGAAAATGGGTGCTGATAATTTTTACACTTATCTTTTTCAGAAAAAAAGATGACTTTTAAACATCAGTTACTCTGAGAAATTGTAGTATTAAATAATATAATTGTCCCCAAAAAATTGCATTCAATGTAGCTCAGTATTTGCATTATTTATTTTCTACAGTATTTTTTGCTTTATCAAGGGAGTCGATCATTTTGGAGGTGACTGTACGCACATACACACACACACATTGCTCTTTAAATATGGCACTGTGCTAATCCAACCCGTGCTGTGATGGTCGTGTGTGCGTGCGTGGGTGCGTGCGTGCGTGACTATCACTGGGCAGTGAATGATTTATTTATAAAATGTGATTTTTCATTCTGAAGCTTTCCGGCCTTGTAACCCAAGCTCACATGCTCAAGCTCTCTCTCTCTCTCTCTCTCTCTCTCTCTCTCTCTCTCTCTCTCTCTCTCTCTTTCGCTCTCTCCCTCTCAATTTCTCTCGCTTTCGCTCTCTCGCTCTCTCTCTTTCGCTCTCTCTCTCTCACTTTCTCTCGCTTTCGCTCTCTCTCTCTCACTTTCTCTCGCTTTCGCTCTCTCTCGCTCTCTCTCTCGCTCTCTCTCGCTCTCTCTCTCTCCCGCTCTCTCTCTTTCTCTCTTTCTCTCGCTCTCTCTCTCTCTCGCTCTCTCTTTCTCTCTTTCTCTCAATCTCTCTCTTTCTCTCTCTCACTCTCTCTTTCTCTCTCTCTCTCACACTTTCTATCTCTCTTTCTCTCTCTTTCTCTCTCACTCTCTCTTTCTCTCTCTCACTCTCTCTCTTTCTCTCTCGTTAGAAAAATATAGACATTTCAAGTGTTATATTATCAGCTATGTACAGTGTTTTATCAATGTGCAAATAGTTGTAGTACAAAAAAATAAATAAACAGATACATATTGGTGGTATTTACAATGTTATTTGTGATCCACTGGTTTCTCTTTTGTCATGGCAACGGGCCACACCACGCTGCTGTGATCTTCTTTCTCTCTCTCGATGCCATGGTCCACCTGTTGGTACCATTAAACCAGAAAAGGACAGCTTCTTTGGGTGAAGGGTAGCAACAGTCTAGTTGTAGAGAATGTGATGATGTCACTGCTGTACTAAGATAGTTCTGTGTGTATGTGTACATATGTGGTGTGTGCCATGACCAGCAATGTATTTTAGGAATCTCTTTAAACAGTCGTTAAACAGAATGTCATAGTTATGATTCATGTTCCATGCTGCTCACACCGTCAGACACACTCAAACACGTGTGCGTGCGTGTGCACACACATACAGGACTAAGATCGAATCCTACTACACCGGCTCTGATGCTCGTCGGATGTGGCTTGCAAACTATTACAGACTACAAAGGGAAACCCAGACTCGAGCTGCCCAGATGAGCTAAATGCCTTTTATGCTCACTTTGAGGCAAGCAGAGGACACACCGTACAACTGGTGCCCGTGTCAGCGTGCATGTGCCTGCCCGCCACAGGAGTCGCTAGAGCGTGATGGGACAAGGACATCCTGGCCGGCCAAACCCTCCCCTAACCCGGGCGACGCTGGGCCAATTGTGCGTTGCCTCATGGGTCTCCCGGTCGAGGCCAGCTGTGACACAGCTCGGGATCGAACCTGGCTCCGTAGTGATGCCTCAAGCATTAGACCGCTGCGACACTCGGGAGGTCCCACTATCATTAAGTCAATGGGGAGAGGAGGTCAGAAAACCGGCAGTGTGGTGTCAGGACAACAACCTCTCCCTCAACGTGAACAAGACAAAGGAGTTGATCGTGGACTATAGGAAAAGGAGGGCCGAACACGGCCCCATTCACATTGACGGGGATGTAGTGGAGTTGGTCAAGAGTTTCAAATCCCTTGGTGTTCACATCACCAACAAACTATCATGGTCCAAACACACCAAGACAGTCGTGAAGACAGCACCACAAAACCTTTTCCCCCTCAGGAGACTGAAAAGATTTGGCATGTGTCCCTAGATTCTCAAAAAGTTCTACAGCTGCACCATCGAGAGCATTGCATCACTGCCTGGTATGGCAACGGCTCCGCATCTGACCGTAAGGTGCCTAAAGAGGGTAGTGCATACGGCCCGGTACACCACTGGGGCCAAGCTTCCTGCCATCCAGGACCTATATACTAGACGGTGTTAGAGGAAGGCCCAAACAATTGTCAAAGACACCAGTCATCCAAGTCATAGGCTGATCTCTCTGCTTCCGCACGGCAAGCGGTACCAGAGCGCCTTAACAGCTTCTACCCCAAAGTTGTAAGACTACTGAACAATGAATCAAA
Organism: Oncorhynchus mykiss; assembly: GCF_057628025.1. NCBI lineage: Eukaryota > Metazoa > Chordata > Actinopteri > Salmoniformes > Salmonidae > Oncorhynchus > Oncorhynchus mykiss. The sequence continues at coordinate 51,093,098 of NC_143028.1, forward strand.
TGGCCACCCAGATTATTTACATTGAACCCCCCCCCCCCCCTTGTTTTTACAGTGCTGCTACTCTGTTTATTATCCATGCATAGTCACTTTATCCCTACATACATGTACCTCGGTACCGGTACCCCCTGTATATAGCCTCGTTATTGTTATTTTATTGTGTTACTTTTTATTAAATGTTTGACTTTAGTTTATTTAGTCAAAATTATCTTAACTCTATTTCTTAAACTGCATTGTTGGTTAAGGGCTTGTAAGTTAGCATTTAGTAGGGTTTGTATGTGACAAATACAATATGATTTGATATTTGATCAGTAGCAACTTGTCCGTCCATCTTAAGATGTCCTGTGTATGAAGGGAAATCCACCTGTCACTTAAAGCTCACTGGATTAATGACTTTCAATTTACTCCTGCGACTCTTTCATGCTCTTGCTTGTGCCTGTAGTTTTTTCCCGATAACGCTACGACCAAGAACATGTTGATAATGATATATAAAGCACACCCCAGTAATTGCTGAAATGGAGTAAATGGAGTACATTGTCTGTCCGTTCATTCTATAAGAACGGTAAAGCTTCGTCTGGGATTTAATGCACCGTCTCGACACATCACAAGAAAGACAAGAAAGATAACTTTATTTTGATGGGTGTTCATTTTTTGTGGAATTTTTAAAAAGTAAACATTTTATATAGTGTTTACAAATTAGATGAGCTGAAATTAATGCAACTTCTGAAAATGAACACTGGGATTATAGTGATATTAGTGACTTGAACCCGATCTAACATCTCTGGTGTCTCGGCTGGCTGAAGGACCAAGGTGCAGCATGGTAAGCGTACATTTGAACTTTATTTAAAAATAACACAGACAAAACGAAGAACAAAAAAACAACCGGTAAGCTTTGGGCTATGTGCCCTGAACAACTACAAAGTTAACTTCCCACAAAACAGGTGGGGGAAAAGGGTACCTATGTATGGTTCTCAATCAGAGACAACGACAGACAGCTGTCCCTGATTGAGAACCATACCAGGCCAAGACATAGAAATACAAAAACATAGATAAAAGGACATAGAATGCCCACCCTAGTCACACCCTGGCCTAACCAAAATAGAGAATAAAAAGCCTCTCTATGGCCAGGGCGTGACATCTGAAGAGACCTGAAAATAGCTGTGCAGCAACACTCCCCGTCCAACCTGACAGAGCTTGAGAGGATCTGCAGAGAAGAATGGGAGAAACTCCCCAAATACAGGTGTGCCAAGCTTATAGCATCATACCCAAGAAGATTCCGTTTTTTAGTTTTTATTTTGTAATACATTTGCTAAAATATCCCAAAAACTATTTTTGCTTTGTCATTATGGGGTATTGTGTGTAGATTGATGAGGGGGAAAAACAATTTAATCAATTTTAGGATAAGGCTGTAACGCAACAAAATGTGGAAAAAGTCAAGGGGTATGAATACTTTCTGAAGGCACTGTAAAATCCCTTCTTACCTTTTTATAGTTAATGAATCCAATGTGAAATGTGATAACTATAGTATCCCTAACTGGCATTGAACAACTTAATTCATTCTTCTCTAATTAAACATCTCTCTCCCTATCTACTGAATCGTGCTTGTAATTTCAGTACGCTACAGCTATGCTCCAGAGGGGAGGGGCCATAGCCTACACATGCACACACACTGGCATAGATTTTCAGCTTTCAGGCAGACACTGGGGATTGTGGGATTGTAAAAAAAAAATGCCTGGAACGTAAAATAACGTTATTAACCAATTTCCATGCTTTTAAAATAACATTTATGTTTTGGAACAGTATAGATCATTTTCATTCCCTGTTCTGATTCTGTTCCTTTAAAAAGGTTTTTGGTTCTGTTCCCGGTTTCAACCCCTGGTATGTATCAGTGGAGGCTATTGAGGGGAGGACGGCTCATAATAATCATGGTAATGGCTGCAATAGGTGGAATGCCATTCCATTCGTGCCCTTCCAGCCATTACCACGAGCCCGTTCTCCCCAATTAAGGTGCCACCAACCTGTATAGATAGGTTTAATCTAAAGCCGAACGTGTTTATTTTTAATCCGAGGGTATCCAGCTATTGACACGCTTGTTGAATTATGCAAGAGAAAATGACAACAACAGTAATTAATGAGGCAGTCTAGACAGCGCAGATGAGTTTAGGTAGGGTAAACAGAGCAAGTGTTTGGTGGTTGCAGCCGTTATGTTAATTTATTCACATATGCAAATACTTATGGTTTATTTATGCAAATGAGGCACATGTAATTGTCTTTATTTTAACACAAGATATATATTAAATACCTGACACAATAATGAAGTGATGGATGAGAAGAGAGGAGGGATGAAAGACGGGGCTGTCTGACGCCTCACTCGCAGGTGCCACGCGAGGTTCCTGTCATGCCTCTTTCACTGCAGCCACATGCGCACGCATGCATCCACGCACGCACACACACACACACACAGACACACACAGAGACACACACAGAGACACACACACACGCACACAGACACACACACACACACACACACACAGACACACACAGGGTGTAGAGTTTCCCCATGTCACTGCGACGCTGCACTCGGTGCCCTGTGAAGGGTAAAAGTAGCGCCCCTGACCTCCTATACACACATCCATCTCTCTCCTTCGTAATTCCTTCCCCTCCTCCTCTCTCCTCTCCCCCTATTCCCAGTGCCAGTGAGAGCTGGTGTGAAGCCATTGCAATACCCTACAGTCCTGTCCTACAGTCCTGTCTTAGAATGCAGGAGTTGACCTTTCCACATGTACATCTTAGTCCACATGCAGGACTGTGCTCCCCAAAGTCGGACTGTTTGTGTGTGTTCATGTGTGTGTGTGTGTGTGTGTGTCTGTTAGCTCAAACCATATTATGTTGTGTTTTAAAATGGCTACTCAGAGAGGGCATGTTCAGCTGAGATAAACTCCAGCTATGCTTAGAGAAACAGCATAGAGAGAGAGACAGAGAGGGGGAGGGAGAGCAGGAGAGAGAGGGGGAAGGCCAAGGAGGGTTAGTTAGTAGGAGAGGTAGGGAGATGGAAAGAGTAAGAGCGGAAGACAGTGCAGAAAAGGGAGAGGCTGATGGAGAGTTGAGAGATTTTTCCTCCTGTTCATTCTCTGCTGCTAAGTCTGTCTGTCTGTCTGTCTGTCTGTCTGTCTCTCTGTCTCTCTGTCTGTCTGGCTGGCTGGCTGGCTGGCTGGCTGGCTGACTGACTGGCTGTCTGTCTGTCTGTCTGTCTGTCTGTCTCTGTCTCTCTGTCTGTCTGGCTGGCTGGCTGGCTGACTGGCTGGCTGGCTGGCTGTCTGTCTCTCTGTCTCTCTGCCTGTCTCTCTGTCTGTCTGTCTGGCTGGCTGGCTGGCTGTCTATCTTTCTGTCTGTGTCTGTCTCTCACCAACTGCATCGGTGAAAGCTAGAGTGGAACCCCTGCTAAAAAGGTTTCTGTTCCAAAATTGTTAAATGGATCCTTCCTCTCTTCCTTCCCTCTGTCCTTCCATGTTAAGAATGAGTACCATCTGTTGGCACTAGGTGTCTCTGTCTCCTTACTAATGTGACCAGCAGGCAGCAGGCTGGCTGCAATCACTCTGTCCCAGTGGAGAGGAGATGACCACTGCTGGACTGACCTGAACCTCTCTATTTACAGTGGGGCAAAAAAGTATTTAGTCAGCCACCTATTGTGCAAGTTCTCCCACTTAAAAAGATGAGAGAGGCCTGTAATTTTCATCAGAGGTACACTTCAGCTATGACAGACAAAATTAGAAAATACATTCCAGAAAATCGCATTGTAGGATTTTTAATGAATTTATTTGCAAATTATGGTGGAAAATAAGTATTTGGTCACCTATAAACAAGCAAGATTTCTGGCTCTCACAGACCTGTAACTTCTTATTTAAGAGGCTCCTCTGTCCCCCACTCATTACCTGTATTAATGGCACCTGTTTGAACTTGTTATCAGTATAAAAGACACCTGTCCACAACCTCAAACAGTCACACTCCAAACTCCACTATGGCCAAGACCAAAGAGCTGTCAAAGGACACCAGAAACACAATTGTAGACCTGCACCAGGCTGGGAAGACTGAATCTGCAATAGGTAAGCAGCTTGGTTTGAAGAAATCAACTGTGGGAGCAATTATTAGGAAATGGAAGACATACAAGACCACTGATAATCTCCCTCGATCTGGGGCTCCACGCAAGATCTCACCCCATGGGGTCAAAATTATCACAAGAATGGTGAGCAAAAATCCCAGAACCACACGGGGGGACCTAGTGAATGACCTTCAGAGAGCTGGGACCAAAGTAAGTACTACGCCGCCAGGGACTCAAATCCTGCAGTGCCAGACGTGTCCCCCTGCTTAAGCCAGTACATGTTCAAATCAAATCAAATTTTATTTGCCACATACACATGGTTAGCAGATGTTAATGCGAGGGTAGCGAAATGCTTGTGCTTCTAGTTCCGACAATGCAGTAATAACCAACAAGTAATCTAACTAACAATTCCAGAACTACTGTCTTATACACAGTGTAAGGGGATAAAGAATATGTACATAAGGATATATGAATGAGTGATGGTACAGAGCAGCATAGGCACGATACAGTAGATGGTATCGAGTACAGTATATACATGAGGTGAGTATGTAAACAAAGTGGCATAGTTAAAGTGGCTAGTGATACATGTATTACACAAGGATGCAGTCGATGATATAGAGTACAGTATATACGTATGCATATGAGATGAATAATGTAGGGTAAGTAACATTATATAAGGTAGCATTGTTTAAAGTGGCTAGTGATATATTTACATCATTTCCCATCAATTCCCATTATTAAAGTGGCTGGAGTTGAGTCAGTGTCAGTGTCAGTGTGTTGGCAGCAGCCACTCAATGTTAGTGGTGGCTGTTTAACAGTCTGATGGCCTTGAGATAGAAGCTGTTTTTCAGTCTCTCGGTCCCAGCTTTGATGCACCTGTACTGACCTCGCCTTCTGGATGCTAGCGGGGTGAACAGGCAGTGGCTCGGGTGGTTGATGTCCTTGATGATCTTTATGGCCTTCCTGTAACATCGGGTGGTGTAGGTGTCCTGGAGGGCAGGTAGTTTGCCCCCGGTGATGCGTTGTGCAGACCTCACTACCCTCTGGAGAGCCTTACGGTTGTGGGCTGTGCAGTTGCCGTACCAGGTGGTGATACAGCCCGCCAGGATGCTCTCGATTGTGCATCTGTAGAAGTTTGTGAGTGCTTTTGGTGACAAACCTAATTTCTTCAGCCTCCTGAGGTTGAAGAGGCGCTGCTGCGCCTTCTTCACGATGCTGTCTGTGTGAGTGGACCAATTCAGTTTGTCTGTGATGTGTATGCCGAGGAACTTAAAACTTTCTACCCTCTCCACTACTGTTCCATCGATGTGGATAGGGGGGTGTTCCCTCTGCTGTTTCCTGAAGTCCACAATCATCTCCTTAGTTTTGTTGGCGTTGAGTGTGAGGTTATTTTCCTGACACCACACTCCGAGGGCCCTCACCTCCTCCCTGTAGGCCGTCTCGTCGTTGTTGGTAATCAAGCCAACCACTGTTGTGTCGTCCGCAAACTTGATGATTGAGTTGGAGGCGTGCGTTGCCACGCAGTCGTGGGTGAACAGGGAGTACAGGAGAGGGCTCAGAACGCACCCTTGTGGGGCCCCAGTGTTGAGGATCAGCGGGGTGGAGATGTTGTTGCCTACCCTCGCCACCTGGGGGCGGCGAGTACCCAGTTGCACAGGGCGGGGTCGAGACCCAGGGTCTCGAGCTTGATGACGAGCTTGGAGGGTACTATGGTGTTGAATGCCGAGCTGTAGTCGATGAACAGCATTCTCACATAGGTATTCCTCTTGTCCAGATGGGTTAGGGCAGTGTGCAGTGTGGTTGAGATTGCATCGTCTGTGGACCTATTTGGGCGGTAAGCAAATTGGAGTGGGTCTAGGGTGTCGGGTAGGGTGGAGGTGATATGGTCCTTGACTAGTCTCTCAAAGCACTTCATGATGACGGAAGTGAGTGCTACGGGGCGGTAGTCATTTAGCTCAGTTACCTTAGCTTTCTTGGGAACAGGAACAATGGTGGCCCTCTTGAAGCATGTGGGAACAGCAGACTGGTATAGGGATTGATTGAATATGTCCGTAAACACACCGGCCAGCTGGTCTGTGCATGCTCTGAGGGCGCGGCTGGGGATGCCGTCTGGGCCTGCAGCCTTGCGAGGGTTAACACGTTTAAATGTCTTACTCACCTCGGCTGCAGTGAAGGAGAGTCCGCATGTTTTCGTTGCAGGCCGTGTCAGTGGCACTGTATTGTCCTCAAAGCGGGCAAAAAAGTTATTTAGTCTGCCTGGGAGCAGGACATCCTGGTCCGTGACTGGGCTGGATTTCTTCTTGTAGTCCGTGATTGACTGTAGACCCTGCCACATGCCTCTTGTGTCTGAGCCGTTGAATTGAGATTCTACTTTGTCTCTGTACTGACGCTTAGCTTGTTTGATAGCCTTGCGGAGGGAATAGCTGCACTGTTTGTATTCGGTCATGTTACCAGTCATCTTGCCCTGATTAAAAGCAGTGGTTCGCGCTTTCAGTTTCACGCGAATGCTGCCATCAATCCATGGTTTCTGGTTAGGGAATGTTTTAATCGTTGCTATGGGAACGACATCTTCAACGCACGTTCTAATGAACTCGCACACCGAATCAGCGTATTCGTCAATATTGTTATCTGACGCAATACGAAACATGTCCCAGTCCACGTGATGGAAGCAGTCTTGGAGTGTGGACCTCAGCGTGGGAGCCTCTTGTTTTAGTTTCTGTCTGTAGGCAGGGATCAACAAAATGGAGTCGTGGTCAGCTTTTCCGAAAGGAGGGCGGGGCAGGGCCTTATATGCGTTGCGGAAGTTAGAGTAACAATGATCCAAGGTTTTTCCACCCCTGGTTGCGCAATCGATATGCTGATAAAATTTAGGGAGTCTTGTTTTCAGATTAGCCTTGTTAAAATCCCCAGCGACAATGAATGCAGCCTCCGGATAAATGGATTCCAGTTTGCAAAGAGTCAAATAAAGTTTGTTCAGAGCCATCGATGTGTCTGCTTGGGGGGGGGATATATACGGCTGTGATTATAATCGAAGAGAATTCTCTTGGTAGATAATGCGGTCTACATTTGATTGTGAGGAATTCTAAATCAGGTGAACAGAAGGATTTGAGTTCCTGTATGTTTCTTTCATCACACCATGTCTCGTTAGCCATAAGGCATACGCCCCCGCCCCTCTTCTTACCAGAAAGATGTTTGTTTCTGTCGGCGCGATGCGTGGAGAAACCCCGCTGGCTGCACCGCCCCCGATAGCGTCTCTCCAGTGAGCCATGTTTCCGTGAAGCAAAGAACGTTACAGTCTCTGATGTCCCTCTGGAATGCTACCCTTGCTCGGATTTCATCAACCTTGTTGTCAAGAGACTGGACATTGGCGAGAAGGATGCTAGGGAGTGGTGCACGATGTGCCCGTCTCCGGAGTCTGACCAGAAGACCGCCTCTTTTCCCTCTTTTTCGGAGTCGTTTTTTTTGGTCGCTGCATGGGATCCATTCCGTTGTCCTGGGTGAAAGGCAGAACACAGGATCCGCGTCGCGAAAAACATATTCTTAGTCGTACTGATGGTGAGTTGACGCTGATCTTATATTCAGTAGTTCTTCTCGACTGTATGTAATGAAACCTAAGATGACCTGGGGTACTAATGTAAGAAATAACACGTAAAAAAACAAAACACTGCATAGTTTCCATGTTCAGGCCCGTCTGAAATTTGCTAGAGAGCATTTGGATGATCCAGAAGTAGATTGGGAGAATGTCATATGGTCAGATAAAACCAAAATAGAACTTATTGGTAAAAACTCAACTCGTCGTGTTTGGAGGACAAAGAATGCAGAGTTGCATCCAAAGAACACCATACCTACTGTGAAGCATGGGGGTGGAAACATCAGGCTTTGGGGCAGTTTTTCTGCAAAGGGACCAGGACGACTGATCCGTGTAAACGAAAGAATGAATGGGGCCATGTATCGTGAGATTTTGAGTGAAAACCTCCTTCCATCAGCAAGGGCATTGAAGATGAAATGTGGCTGGGTCTTTCAGCATGACAATGATCCCAAACACACCGCCCGGGCAACGAAGGAGTGGCTTCGTAAGAAGCATTTCAAGGTCCTGGAGTGGCCTAGCCAGTCTCCAGATCTCAACCCCATAGAAAATCTTTGGAGGGTGTTGAAAGTCCGTGTTGCCCAGCAACAGCCCCAAAACATCACTGCTCTAGAGGAGATCTGCATGGAGGAATGGGCAACAGTGTGTGAAGACCTTGTGAAGACTTACAGAAAACGTTTGACCTCTGTCATTGCCAACAAAGGGTATATAACAAAGTATTGAGATAAACTTGTGTTATTGACCAAATACTTATTTTCCACCATAATTTGCAAATAAATTCATAAAAAATCCTACAATGTGATTTTCTGGATTTTTTTCCCTCATTTTGTCTGTCATAGTTGAAGTGTAGCTATGATGAAAATTACAGGCCTCTCTCATATTTTTAAGTGGGAGAACTTGCACAATTGGTGGATGACTAAATACTTTTTTGCATCACTATACCTGGACAACTGTTCCACAGTCACTAGACGGCCATGTTGGATCTCGATATCATCCGAATGAATGAACTGGCATGGAGTGCATTGAGTGCAAGGAATGGTTATTCTTTGGCTGTGCACAGTTTCACATATAATTTGTACCTTATATCAGAGTTAGTTTGGTTCCTTGGCAGTCATAGCAGTTATTCTGAGATTTTGAGGTGTGCTTTTTCACAGTCCATCACAGGCCTCTCGCTGTCTCACTCACTCTTTCACAGTCACTCTCTTTTCTTCTCTAAATCTCACGATATCTTTCCTGCTGTTGCTCTCTCTCGCTCTCTAACCATGTTCGTCTTGCTGTGTGTTGAGTTCCTCTCTTTTGTTTCCTTGACAACCAGGTCCAAGCAGGGCCCAGACAGACAGACAGGCCGAACGCCTGCAGTAGGCTGTCTTGAGGCAGCAGGAATACAACAGGCTGCGTGTTCAGCTTGATGTTTGAGTTCTCATCTCTCACTATCTCACACACATCGACAGGGCTTTAGTGTAGTGGGTCAAAAGCTTCCACATCACTAAGGACTTATGATGGTCCACACACACTAACACAGTCGTGAAAAAGGCATGACAATGCCTCTTCCTCCTCAGGAGGCTGAAAGATTTGGCATGGGCCCTCAGATCCTCAAAAAGTTATACAGCTGCACCATTGTGAGCATCTTGATTGGCTGCATCACCTCTTGGTATGGCAACTGCTTGTCATCCGACTGTAAGGCGCTACAGAGGGTAGTGCGTACACGGCCCAGTCACTTTACCCCTACCTATATGTACATATCTACCTCAATTACCTCATACCCCTGCATATCGACTCGGTACTGGTACCAGGTTATCGTTACTCATTGTGTATTTATTCCTCATGTTATTATTTTTCAATATTTTTCTCTCTCCTTCTCATCCTCCTCTTCTCTCCTCTACATCCCTCCATTTTCTCCTCTTCTCCCCCCTCTCTCTAGGGCTGTTTTTTGAGATGTGTGTGAACACACACACACGTGTGTGTTTGTCTGTGTGTCTGTCAAAGCAGCCAGGCAGCTGTGGAATTAGTGTGTGAACGCAGAAGCCAAACATAGAACGGGGCGCCAATCATCTCCCTGCCTCTCTCTATCTCTCTTTGTCTCTCCCTGCCTCTCCCTCTCTCTCTTTGTCTCTCCCTGCCTCTCCCTCTCGCTCTTTGTCTCTCCCTGCCTCTCCCTCTCTCCCTTTGTCTCTGCTGCCTCTCCCTCTCTCTATTTGTCTCTCCCTGCCTCTCTCTCTCTCTCTCTTTGTCTCTCCCTCTCTCTCTTTGTCTCTCCTGCCTCTCCCTCTCTCTCTTTGTCTCTCCCTGCCTCTCTCTTTCGCTCTTTGTCTCTACCTGCCTCTCTCTCTCGCTCTTTGACTCTCCCTGCCTCTCTCTCTCTCTCGCTCTTTGACTCTCCCTGCCTCTCTCTCTCTCTCACTCTTTGTCTCTCCCTGCCTCTCTCTTGCTCTTTGTCTCTCCCTGCCTCTCTCTCTCGCTCTTTGACTCTCCCTGCCTCTCTCTCTCTCTCTCGCTCTTTGATTCTCCCTGCCTCTCTCTCTCTCTCGCTCTTTGTCTCTCCCTGCCTCTCTCTTGCTCTTTGTCTCTCCCTGCCTCTCTCTCTCTCGCTCTTTGTCTCTCCCTGCCTCTCTCTCTCTTTGTCTCTCCCTGCCCCTCTCTCGCTCTTTGTCTCTCCCTGCCTCTCTCTCTCGCTCTTTGACTCTCCCTGCCTCTCTCTCTCGCTCTTTGACTCTCCCTGCCTCTCTCTTGCTCTTTGTCTCTCCCTGCCTCTCTCTCTCGCTCTTTGACTCTCCCTGCCTCTCTCTCTCTCTCTCGCTCTTTGATTCTCCCTGCCTCTCTCTCTCTCTCGCTCTTTGTCTCTCCCTGCCTCTCTCTTGCTCTTTGTCTCTCCCTGCCTCTCTCTCTCTCGCTCTTTGTCTCTCCCTGCCTCTCTCTCTCTTTGTCTCTCCCTGCCCCTCTCTCGCTCTTTGTCTCTCCCTGCCTCTCTCTCTCGCTCTTTGACTCTCCCTGCCTCTCTCTCTCGCTCTTTGACTCTCCCTGCCTCTCTCTCTCTCGCTCTTTGTCTCTCCCTGCCTCTCTCTTGCTCTTTGTCTCTCCCTGCCTCTCTCTCTCTCGCTCTTTGTCTCTCCCTGCCTCTCTCTCTCTTTGTCTCTCCCTGCCGCTCTCTCGCTCTTTGTCTCTCCCTGCCTCTCTCTCTCACTCTTTGTCTCTCCCTGCCTCTCTCTCTCGCTCTTTGTCTCTCCCTGCCTCTCTCTCTCGCTCTTTGTCTCTCCCTGCCTCTCTCTTTCTCTCTGTCTCTCCCTGCCTCTCTCTCTCTGTGTCTCTCCCTGTCTCTCTCTCTCGCTCTTTGTCTCTCCCTGCCTCTCTCTCTCTCTCTTTGTCTCTCCCTGCCTCTCTCTCTCTCTCTCTCTGTCTCTCCCTGCCTCTCTCTCTCTTTGTCTCTCCCTGCCTCTCTCTTTCTCTCTGTCTCTCCCTGCCTCTCTCTCTCACTCTTTGTCTCTCCCTGCCTCTCTCTCTCGCTCTCTTTGTCTCTCCCTGCCTCTCTCTCTCTCTCTCTGTCTCTCCCTGCCTCTCTCTCTCTTTGTCTCTCCCTGCCTCTCTCTTTCTCTCTGTCTCTCCCTGCCTCTCTCTCTCTTTGTCTCTCCCTGCCTCTCTCTCTCTCTATCTCTCTCTCTCTCTCTCTCTCTCTCTCTCTCTCTATCCCTGTAAGACTTATGGACCATATGTAATCAAACACTCACACACTGATTTTATATGTTCTTGCTCTAAAAGATATGCAAGCATTTGTCTTTTAATTTTCTGTCGTGGTATCTACACACACGGTACAGTACAGTCAATGACAGGTGTGCAGAGCGGGGTGTGTGTCGGATCAGTTATATAAGAAGACCGATTGTCAACATCACCCCGCATCAGCTCCACTAATCTGCCCCCTCCAGACTCAGCACCACCTTTTTTATGTGTTTTTAGGTCCTGAACCCACCTCCATTTATAGATATACGAGAGAGAGAGAGAGAGAGAGAGAGAGAGAGAGAGAGAGAGATAGAGAGAGAATGTATGTCAGAGAGAGAAAGAGAATGTATGTCAGAGAGAGAAAGAGAATGTGTGTTCGAGAGAGAGAAAATAATATTTTGTGCTGAAAAAACCCTTGGTGAGGAGTTGGGTTGGTAGTCTGTCAGTTGTGAATACAAAAGGCTGATCTTTCAGTAGGATTGGAAACTAAAATGGGTCACCAGTGATTATCTGATTAATTACTAAACAAGTGGCATTGTTTCTTTAAGCTAGGTGATGCCAGTGAACACTTCTGTTCTAACATCCATTCAACAGTAAAGCCAAGTTCTAACACATGCAGGGTCGGACTGGCCACCTGGCATTTCGGGCAAATGCCAGGTGGGCAGGTCAATTTTTAGCCCAGAGAACGAGAGAGTGTGTTTGTGAACGGGTGGCCACACAGCCCCTCAGCAGTCCTCTAAGTCCAACCCTGTCCAGTCAGCTGACCACTCACTACACACCTCTCCTCATATCTCCCTCCCTTCCTCCCTCTCTCTCGCTATTCCTATGTTGTATCACAACAACCCATATTTAGTGCAGCCCTGCCTCAACCATGCACCCCCCATCTCTCCCTCTCTCCTCCCTCATTCTGTCTCCCCTTCTAGCTCTCCCTCTACTCCTGCACCCTCCCTCCCTCTCTCTGCTGTAGCCCATGCTGTAAGCTGTAGTTGTAGCAGCATAGTACAGTAGTGTAGCTCTGTCGTTTGTCCCAGCAGAGTAGACAGACCAGTAGAGGAACCTCCTTTATTCCAACCAGGCTCACTGTCACACAGAAGGGATTTAGGAGCACATGAGACGCAAGCTCTCTCTCTCTAGCTCTCTGGGATTGGTTGGTCTGGTTTGGGATCTGATATGATATTCCGTCATGAATCCAACAGTGAAGATCCATCTTCAGAATGGGATCCACTTTAACACCTACATGTACCAGGTAGGGATCCACTTTAACACCTACATGTACCAGGTAGAGATCCACTTTAACACCTACATGTACCAGGAAGAGATCTAACCACATGGATCAGTTTTGGGACCACTAGAAACCACATAACTGTGTGTATGGCATGGGTTATGGTGTGTACGCGCATCGCGTGTGGCTCAGTTGGTAGAGAATGGTGCTTGCAACTCCAGGGTTGTTAGTTTGATTCCCATGGGGGACCAGTATGAAAATGTATGAACTCACTACTGTAAGTCGCTCTGGATAAGAGTGTCTGCTAAATGACAAAAATGTAAAATGTAAAAAAATGTATACCTCTGAGTCTGGTAAAGCACATGTCTGTGTTCATCACTACAGCTCAGATATCACTCAAGTCCACCCCCTTCCCCTGTTCACCTCCCTGCCCAGCCTCTCCCCTCTCACTCATGTTGTTTTCAGGTCAATGGAAAATGTTTTCAGATCAATGGTGTGAAGTGAATTCAGAACATGAGGTATACAATATTTACTGAAAAGTTTTTGGCTTTTGAGGCACTAAGACAGGAGGCATAGCAGACAGCTTCTCTCCCAGGGAAACATTTTGATTTGCCGCTGTGGCTGCCTGCCATTCTGCAGCATTCAAAGAGAAATGGAGAGAGAAAGAAAAGTTTGGTAACTTTAGGGGAGTTGGCACTTTTTTGTATGAACAGAGAGAGAGAGGGGTGAGAGGGAGGGGGAGAGACAGAGAGAGAGAGGGGTGAGAGAGAGAGGGAGGGGAGAGACAGAGAGAGAGAGAGAGAGGGAGGGGGAGAGACAGAGAGAGAGCATAAAACAGAGAGAAAGAGGGGTGAGAGAGGGAGGGGGAGAGACAGAGAGAGAGAGAGCGTAAAACAGAGAGAAAGAGGGTGAGAGAGAGAGGGAGGGGGAGAGAGAGAGAGAGAGCGTAAAACAGAGAGAAAGAGGGGTGAGAGAGAGAGGGAGGGGGAGAGACAGAGAGAGAGCATAAAACAGAGAGAGAGAGGGTTGAGAGAGAGAGGGAGGGGGAGATACAGAGAGAGAGGGGGGTGAGAGAGAGAGGGAGGGGGAGAGACAGAGAGAGAGCGTAAAACAGAGAGAAAGAGGGGTGAGAGAGAGAGGGAGGGGGAGAGACAGAGAGAGAGTGTAAAACAGAGAGAAAGAGGGGTGAGAGAGAGAGGGAGGGGGAGAGCATAAACCAGAGAGAAAGAAGGGTGAGGGAGGGGGAGAGAGAGAGAGAGAGAGAGCGTAAAACAGAGAGAAAGAGGGGTGTGAGAGAGAGGGAGGGGGAGAGACACAGAGAGAGAGAGAGAGAGGGGGGGGGGGAGAGAGAGAGAGAGATAAGCGCGAGAAGTGGGAGGGAGAGAGACAGAGAGAGAAGAGCGAGAGGGGGGAGAAAAGGAGAGAGAGAGAAGAACAAGAGGAGTGAGAGAGTGATAGAGAAGAGCAAGAGGGAGGAGGGAGAGAAGGAGAGAGAGAGATTGAAAATTGAAATTGATAAGAGCGAGAGGGGGGAAAGAAGGAGAGAGAGAGGGGAAGGCTGTGTTGTTGCCAGCTCTTTTCACTGCAGTCAGAATGCTGTCACACAGACTGTCCCTGCATCTGTTTGACATTCTTAAAGTATAGAAGCAGGCTTTTATGCAGTGTCTTGCTCAGCACTTATATATTATGACAATGTGACTTTTAAGCATATCATCTTTGGCACATAATTGTCATGCATCCGTAAGGCCTCCCTTACCATGAGCTGTGTGTTTAAATCATCTCTATATTCACACCTGTCAGTGTATCAGATAAAGGAGCTTGTATTGTTCTTAACACCTAGCTGAAGCAGTCTTCCCCCAGACACACACTCATTCTAACACCTCACTTTAGATAAAGCTTTCTTAATCCCTCTTCAAGTGTGTACTTCAGGTCCCATTTACCCAGCTGTCTGAACCAGGCATATTTATCTGTCTCTGTCTAGCTTCTGTCCATACAGTGTCTCGCTCTCTGACTGTCCTCTCCTCTCTGCCTGTCAATAGGATCGCCTGGTATTTTCAGACTCCGTCTCACAGGAGTGACGGTAGCTTTTCTGTGGTGCTGTTGTTACAGTGCAGTATGCTTCAGTTAATGCCTATTGTGTCACTCTCAAGTGTGCTGCTGTTATTGGCATTTTAGTCTAATTTGTTTGAGTCATGATGCTCATGCTGAATGTTCATTCATCATTTCACTGAGCCTGACTGTCTTGGCCGTGAAGAATCATCACAAGCTGTGTGTTCACTGAGGACTGTTGTTATTCAGTCTTTCATACAGTGAAGAAACACTTGAAGCAGAGTTCTGCATTCACTTTATACAGACATTCCTACTGTCAGTTCTTCTCACATGGTTCTTCTCACATGGTTCTTCTCTTCTCTAATTCTACTCCCAGAGCTGTAGAGTCAGTAGTTGTGGTCTGTGATATGAGTATTATCGTGTCAGTAATCATTGTGTCTGAGGAGCTGAGGAGTGCTGCAGTTAGCTTCCCCTGTGAGGGAGGCCCATGGAGCTGGCACACCATGCTGTGTGTGTGTGTGTGTGTGTGTGTGTGTGTGTGTGTGTGTGTGTGTGTGTGTGTGTGTGTGTGTGTGTGTGTGTGTGTGTGTGTGTGTGTGTGTGTGTGTGTGTGTGTTTTTATGCTATCTCAGACACTTCCAACTTGCCTAATGATGTGTTGTCATGGCGACATATGTGTGCAGGCAGCTCCAGTTGACGATTAGTCACAGCCAATCAAAAACCAAAGCCAGGGCAAGGTTCTTTGTGTGTGTGAAGGGCTGGCACAGTTACTGTATAACCGTGTAACCGACGGTTACGAATGAAGACCGTCATGAAAATAAAATCATAACCGTTTTTGGAAGGAACAAGTGACTGAAGATGGGGCAGCCTGCCATTCGTGTGGTTGAGTCCGTTACTGCGGTAACATGGACTCTTAACAATGGGATGAAACTTTGTTGTTCCTTGCTGAAACAAACAAGGTGTTGTAGCAAAGGAGTCTTCAGTTGCCTTGGCAACACCCCCAACAATTCAGCAGCACACATAGAAATACAATGAATAGAACAGGCTTGGAACCTCTAACCCTGGCAATTTCTACAGCAGCACATGCAGTCAGGAGTGGAGAGAGGAGTAAATGTGCTTTTGGCTGGCAAATTACCGTCATACAAAATTCCATGACCGTCACAGCCGTTCTCCATCACAGAGGACTTCTATGGCATGTTACAAAATATCTGGGGGAGTGTTGGTTGGGGCCGCTAAGTCATCCTTGTGCTTTCTTTCCGCGGCCCCAGAAAAACGACAATCCATGTTTCTTAAAAAATAGGCCTATGTTTTTACTGTTTGTTCTATAATATGTTCTCAAAGAGCCTTGTAGACAAGGAGTCATACCACGCCTGTCGTTCAGAAGTACTAAACATATTGCATACCTGGATGCTTGATTAAAGGCAATCTGTTTCTTATACATGATGTGTCTGATTGATCATTGTCAACCTCTTCCTCTCACTCCCTCTTCCTCTCGCTCCCTCCTCCTCTCTCTCTCCCCCCTCTCCCTCTCACTCCCTCTTCCTCTCCCATCTCGCTCTCTCTCTCTTTTTCTCTCTCTGCAGTGGTAGACTTTCTCAGCCCTGATATCTGACTCTCCTTAAGGAAGCAGTCGTTCAGGGCTCCCCATCGTTTTCTCTCCTCCTGTCATCCTTCCTCCATCCCTTTATTCTCTGCTCATTTCACCATAAGGGCTCTATTTTAACAAATCTAATGTAATAGTATCTAAGTGCTGGTGGTAGTGCTATAGGTCCAGGGGTGTGTCAGAAATATTATGAGTGCAATAGCTGGCGGTAGTGTGAAAGGCCTGGGTTTTGATGAATTAACAAGTTGTAGGTGTGATGAGGGTTTGGTCACTCACTGGCCAAACCCTGGCTTAATACTGCATGCATTTGTCTCAACCTCTGTAGTTAATTTATGGTCTTTGCGTTGTCATCAATTCGACTGCGGGAATGGATTATTCTCATCCTAGTCCATTGTGGATTGATACTACAGTTTATTAAATGACATAGGCTACAGTAACGAGTGACTGCAACAGTACAACAACAAAAATAAATCCACTGTTTGTTCAATATGTTTGGAGTGTTGACAGTCAACATTGTGGTAATTGGCTTCAACGAGTATAGGCCTTTATGCATCGCACTTCTCAACAACAACAAAAAATACTAGGTGCCCTCCTGTAAATTGTATGTGAGAGGCACTTAAGCAAGATAAGCAAGATATAGCCCAGGCCTACTGTTGATATGGCATTATAGAAATTAACATTTTGAATAGCCTACAGTATGTTTGGAGGAGCGCGTCTTTGGTAACCAGAGAAGTTGGCTCTTTGGAGACGGGGATGGATATACAGGGCCTTCGGAAAGTATTCAGACCCCTTAACTTTTCCCACATTTTGTTACCTTACAGCATTATTCTAAAATGTATTAAATCATTTTTCCCTCGTCAATCTACACACAATACCCCATAATGACAAAGCAAAAACTGTCTTTTAGACATTTTTGCTAATTTATTACAAATATAAAACTGAAATATCAGTACTTTGTTGAAGCAACTTTGGCAGCGATTACACCCCGGTCTTCTTGGGTATGACGCTACAAGAAAATAGTAAAAATAAAGAAAAACCCTTGTGTCCAAACTTTTGACTGATACTGTATAGTATATATGTGTGAATCACACACTTGGAGGTCAGGATGACAGCAGTGGATAGGCGATACGGATATCACTTATTATTGATATCTACACAGCACATTGATGTGAATCACACTCATTTAGCTGATTGTGATTGTGGTTGTTGTGGATGGCTGTTCACAAATCTAAATGTCTATTTTAACCATGTAATGGTGTAATTCAAGAAGTTTAAGCTGCTTATCATTGTTTGTAGTTGCTACATCCATTTTTTTTTTTTTAAATTTTACAAATTTTTACTCCTTTTTCTCCCCAATTTCATATTATCCAATTGTTGTAGTAGCTACTATCTTGTCTCATCGCTACAACTCCCGTACGGGCTCGGGAGAGACGAAGGTTGAAAGTCATGCGTCCTCCGATACACAAGCCGCTGCTTCTTTAACACAGCGCACATCCAACCCAGAAGCCAGCCGCACCAATGCGCCGGAGGAAACACCGTGCACCTGGCCACAGATAGCGTACACTGCGCCCAGCCCGCCACAGGAGTCGCTGGTGCGCGATGAGACAAGGACACCAACCCTACCCTCCCTAACCCGGGCGACGCTAGGCCAATTGTGCGTCGCCCCACGGACCTCCCGGTCGCGGCCAGTTACGACAGAGCCTGGGCGCGAACCCAGGGACTCTGATGGCACAGCTGGCGCTGCAGTACAGCGCCCTTAACCACTGCGCCACCCGGGAGGCCCACTACATCCATTTTTTGACTTGTAAATTATATATACATATATACACAATCTGTATACATATATGTGTATATATGTATGTATATATATATATATATATATATGTATATCATTTATACGTCCAAAAATGGATGTAGCAAATACAAACAATGATAAGCAGCTTAAACTTCTTGAATTGCACCATTATATGGTTCAAATTTTAGATTTAGATTTGGATTTGATTGACATTTAGATTTGTGAACAGCCATCCACAACAACCACAATCTGTAAGGCTCAAACAGCCAAATGAGAGAGCAGCAGTGTGATTCACATCAATGTGCTGTGTAGATATCAATAATAAGTGATATCCGTATCGCCTTAGACTACACCACTGCTGTCATCCTGACCTCCAAGTGTTTATTCAAGTTGGATAATCTTTGGATGCCGACAGCAGTCGCACCATTGGAAGACATAGCTTAGACTGTAGCCTACAAAAGACTATTCCTGCTCTTTCCCTGCAATCCATCGAACACATTTGGTGTGTCATCATAGTGGTCTCTGACTTGTGGTCAGACACGCTCAGGTGGAACAAACTTAAACTTGCTCCTTTTTTCAATGCTGATTTGAATGTCATTGAGAAAACAGTGTCAAAGATTTGTTTTCCGCAACATTCTTTCTGAATTTAAAAGTAATCCTCCAAGTATTCATCTAGTTTTTCAAAAGTATCTGTAATCTGATTACAATATTTTAGCTGGTAACGTAACGGATTACAGTGACCATATTTTTGTAATCCCTTACATTTAATGTTACTTCCCAACCCTGATCATTATAGTCTAGAAATTGCACATATAGGCTGTGACTTACTCAGAATGACTTGTTAGAAAAAATTACTTATTCGAGCCTTTGAATTTATTTTTAGAATACATTTTTAGAAACAGGACTTTGGCCAGTCTTTGTCTTCAGGCTAATGTGATGGTGTCTGGAGAGCAGGTCAGCAGTGGAGAATATCCTCTCTACACTTGCAGAGCCACTGGGGATGCTAAACACCCTTTTGGCCACTCTTTGCCAGGCTGGGCAGAGACTACAAGTTGTTTATATATATATATATATATATATATATATATATATACTGTGAGCGGACCAAGTAATTGGGCGTCACTCTAAAGCGGGAAGGTGGAATAAACGAGTCAGGAGTAAGTTTTCTTGATTGAACACAGTTCTCTATTGAGGGCATTTGGTCAACACAAACACTCCAACATAATCAATGAAAATCTTCCAAGGAAAAACATACATCTTCTTCTCCAGATGAAACAAGAACATAATAGGATTATCTTTAAACTACAACAAAAAGTCACAGGATTGTCACCGTCTTAGTGGTTCTTCATGGATAGCTCCTCTCTCTCGGTGGCCATCTTCCAGAGATAGTTTTCCCCCTCCCCCGCTGCTGGTTCCATTCTCTCTCTTATAGGGGAAGGAGAGTATGTCATTAGTACCGTCAGCTGTGCTTAATTGCCTCTGGTTACCTTGTCTCCCATGCCTTGTTGGGCTACTATCCATGAGCCCAGCCTGCCCTCTGGTGGTCCTTCCACATACCTCCCCCCCCCCCCAGGACCGAACCGGAAGGTCGGGCGCCAGACGCACCGTCTTGGTCGCGTCGGGACAGCGCGTCTGCATTCCCGTTCCTCGATCCCGCCCTGTGGATGACATGGAAAGAGAACGGTTGTAAAGACAAAAACCATCTGGCTATTCTGTTATTGTTTCTCTTACCAGCCATCCACGTGAGGGGCGCATGGTCAGTAACTAATGCAAACCTCCGACCCAGTAGGTAGTACCGGAGATAATCGAGGGTCCACTTGATGGCTAAGGCCTCTTTCTCTACGGTCGCATACCTCTGTTCCCGATCGCTGAGCTTCCTACTAATGAAGAGAATCGGCTTCTCTGCTTCACCTTTACCCTGAGCTAGTACGGCCCCGAGCCCTGTATCCGAGGCGTCGACCTGCACAATGAACTCTTGTGAGAAGTCCGGAGCCTGTAGAATGGGATCAGAACACAGGCCATCTTTTAGCAATTGAAAGGCCTCTTCCGTCTCGTCTTTCCACTCTACCTGGTTTGGCAGGTTTTTCCTGGTGAGGTTTGTGAGGGGGTTGGCAATGGTTGCATATCCCGGGATAAAACAGCGATAATATCCTGTTATCCCTAAGAAGGCCCGAACGTCTCGCTTGGTCCGGGGTCAAGGCCAGTCACGAATTGCCCTGGTCTTCTCTGCCTGTGGGCGTATTTTCCCATTCCCCACGGTGTACCCCAGGTATTCCGCTTCGGACAGGCCCAGGCAGCATTTATTTGGATTGGCTGTCAACCCTGTGGCTTCCAAACTCACGAGCACCGCCCGTAATCGCAGGAGGTGACTATCCCAGTCCTCGCTGTGGATGACCACATTGTCTATGTACGCCGCTGCATACTCTTGATGGGGCCGTAGAATGGCATCCATGAGGCGTTGGAAAGTTGCAGCGGCACCATGCAGTCCGAAGGGCATCCTCACATACTGGAAAAGCCCCTCTGGGGTTGCGAAGGCAGTCTTTGGGCGATCCTCCGGAGCCACCGGCACTTGCCAATATCCCTTCGTCAAATCCAGGGTAGTGATGAACTTGGCCTTTCCTAAGCGCTCCAAGAGTTCATCCACGCGGGGCATGGGATACGCATCGAATGTAGAGATGGCATTCACACCCCTAAAGTCGTTGCAGAGTCTCATACTACCATCGGATTTGGGGACCAGGACTATGGGACTGGACCACTCACTCGTCGATGGCTCGATCACGCCCATCCTCAACATCTCCCTCACCTCTTTTTTAGCGATGACTCGGCGAGCCTCAGGAATCCTGTAAGGGCGGATATGCACCTTCTTGCCGGGTTCAGTGTGGATATGGTGGAACAGGACATCTGTTTGTCCTGGGAATGGAGAGAATATTCGACTGAAGTTCATAATCAGCTTGTCTAGCTGTCTTGACTGCTCCGGTAGTAGAGTTTGGCCACGGCGCACCTGTGGTAGAGCCTCCTCTTTTCCTTTGCCCTCCAGGGCCATCAAAGCCACCTCCTCCTCTCGTCCATGGTACGTCTTCAACAGGTTTATGTGATAGAGTTGGACCTTCTTCCTCCTGTCAGGTTGCTTGATGAGGTAATTGACCGGTGAGACCCTTCTCATTACCTCGTAGGGCCCCCTCCACTGCGCCAGCAAGCGATGTTCGGCCGTGGGCACAAGCACCATCACTTTCTCTCCCACGGTGAACTCACGGGGGGTCGCAGACTTATCATAGGCCCGGCCTTGGGTCCTCTGGTGGTCCTTCCACAATACAGTGGGGAGAACAAGTATTTGATACACTGTCGATTTTGCAGGTTTTCCTACTTACAAAGCATGTATAGGTCTGTAATTTGTATCATGGGTACACTTCAAGTGCGGAATCTAAAACAAAAATCCAGAAAATCACATTGTGTGATTTTTAAGTAATTAATTTGCATTTTATTGCATGACATAAGTATTTGATACATCAGAAAAGCAGAACTTAATATTTGGTACAGAAACGTTTGTTTGCAATTACAGAGATCATACGTTTCCTGTAGTTCTTGACCAGGTATGCACATACTGCAGCAGGGATTTTGGCCCACTCCTCCATACAGACCTTCTCCAGGTCCTTCAGGTTTCAGGGCTGTCGCTGGCCAATATGGACTTTCAGCTCCCTCCAAAGATGTTCTATTGGGTTCAGGTCTGGAGACTGGCTAGGCCACTCCAGGACCTTGAGATGCTTCTTACGGAGCCACTCCTTAGTTGCCCTGGCTGTGTGTTTCGGGTCGTTGACATGCTGGAAGACCCAGCCACGACCCATCTTCAGGGAAGGAGGTTGTTGGCCAAGATCTCGCGATACATGGCCCCATCCATCCTCCCCTCAATACGGTGCACTCGCCCTGTCCCCTTTGCAGAAAAGCATCCCCAAAGAATGATGTTTCCACCTCCATGCTTCACTGTTGGGATGTATTCTTGGGGTTGTACTCATCCTTCTTCTTCCTCCAAACACGGTGAGTGGAGTTTAGACCAAAAAGCTATATTTTTGTCTTATCAGACCACATGACCTTCTCCCATTCCTCCTCTGGATCATCCAGATGGTCATTGGCAAATTTCAGACGGGCCTGGATATGCACTGGCTTGAGCAGGGGGACCTTGCGTGCGCTGCAGGATTTTAATCCATGACGGCGTAGTGTGTTACTAATGGTTTTCTTTGAGACTGTGGTCCCAGCTCTCTTCAGGTCATTGACCAGGTCCTGCCGTGTAGTTCTGGGCTGATCCCTCACCTTCCTCATGATCATTGATGCCCCACGAGGTGAGATCTTGCATGGAGCCCCAGACCGAGGGTGATTGACCGTCATCTTGAACTTCTTCCATTTTCTAATAATTGCGCCAACAGTTGTTGCCTTCTCACCAAGCTGCTTGCCTATTGTCCTGTCGCCCATCCCGGCCTTGTACAGGTCTACAATTTTAGCCCTGATGTCCTTACACAGCTGTCTGGTCTTGGCCAATGTGGAGAGGTTGGAGTCTGTTTGATTGAGTGTGTGGACAGGTGTCTTTTATACAGGTAACAAGTTCAAACAGGTGCAGTTAATACAGGTAATGAGTGGAGAACAGGAGGGCTTCTTAAAGAAAAATGTCTGTGAGAGCCGGAATTCTTACTGGTTGGTAGGTGATCAAATACTTATGTCATGCAATACAATGCAAATTATTTACTTAAAAATCATACAATGTGATTTTCTGCATTTTCGTTTTAGATTCCGTCTCTCACAGTTGAAGTGTACCTATGTTTAAAATTACAGACCTCTACATGCTTTGTAAGTAGGAAAACCTGCAAAATCGGCAGTGTATCAAATACTTGTTCTCCCCACTGTGTGTATATATATACAGTGCCTTGCGAAAGTATTCGGCCCTCTTGAACTTTGCGACCTTTTGCCACATTTCAGGCTTCAAACATAAAGATATAAAACTGTATTTTTTTGTGAAGAATCAACAACAAGTGGGACACAATCATGAAGTGGAACGACATTTATTGGATATTTCAAACTTTTTTAACAAATCAAAAACTGAAAAATTGGGCGTGCAAAATTATTCAGCCCCCTTAAGTTAATACTTTGTAGCGCCACCTTTTGCTGTGATTACAGCTGTAAGTCGCTTGGGGTATGTCTCTATCAGTTTTGCACATCGAGAGACTGACATTTTTTCCCATTCCTCCTTGCAAAACAGCTCGAGCTCAGTGAGGTTGGATGGAGAGCATTTGTGAACAGCAGTTTTCAGTTCTTTCCACAGATTCTCGATTGGATTCAGGTCTGGACTTTGACTTGGCCATTCTAACACCTGGATATGTTTATTTTTGAACCATTCCATTGTAGATTTTGCTTTATGTTTTGGATCATTGTCTTGTTGGAAGACAAATCTCCGTCCCAGTCTCAGGTCTTTTGCAGACTCCATCAGGTTTTCTTCCAGAATGGTCCTGTATTTGGCTCCATCCATCTTCCCATCAATTTTAACCATCTTCCCTGTCCCTGCTGAAGAAAAGCAGGCCCAAACCATGATGCTGCCACCACCATGTTTGACAGTGGGGATGGTGTGTTCAGCTGTGTTGCTTTTACGCCAAACATAACGTTTTGCATTGTTGCCAAAAAGTTACATTTTGGTTTCATCTGACCAGAGCACCTTCTTCCACATGTTTGGTGTGTCTCCCAGGTGGCTTGTGGCAAACGTTAAACGACACTTTTTATGGATATCTTTAAGAAATGGCTTTCTTCTTGCCACTCTTCAATAAAGGCCAGATTTGTGCAATATACGACTGATTGTTGTCCTATGGACAGAGTCTCCCACCTCAGCTGTAGATCTCTGCAGTTCATCCAGAGTGATCATGGGCCTCTTGGCTCCATGTCTGATCAGTCTTCTCCTTGTATGAGCTGAAAGTTTAGATGGACGGCCAGGTCTTGGTAGATTTGCAGTGATCTGATACTCCTTCCATTTTAATATTATCGCTTGCACAGTGCTCCTTGGGATGTTTAAAGCTTGGGAAATATTTTTTGTATCCAAATCCGGCTTTAAACTTCTTCACAACAGTATCTCGGACCTGCCTGGTGTGTTCCTTGTTCTTCATGATGCTCTCTGCGCTTTTAACGGACCTCTGAGACTATCACAGTGCAGGTGCATTTATACGGAGACTTGATTACACACAGGTGGATTGTATTTATCATCATTAGTCATTTATGTCAACATTGGATCATTCAGAGATCCTCACTGAACTTCTGGAGAGAGTTTGCTGCCTTGAAAGTAAAGGGGCTGAATAATTTTGCACGCCCAATTTTTCAGTTTTTGATTTGTTAAAAAAGTTTGAAATATCCAATAAATGTCATTCCACTTCATGAATGTGTCCCACTTTTTGTTGATTCATCACAAAAAAATACAGTTTTATATCTTTATGTTTGAAGCCTGAAATGTGGCAAAAGGTCGCAAAGTTCAATGGGGCCGAATACTTTCGCAAGGCACTGTGTATATATATATATATACTCTGTAGGTAGGCCTAAAGGTAGGCCTAAATTATCCTATTTACACTGTAGTATATTTTGACAATAGAATAAAAGTTTCTGACTCATCAATGCCACATAGGCCGTTTTCAAAGGGATTAGTTGCTTTTTAGGGTCAGTCGCTCTTTAAATATCCTGACCAGCGAAAACTGAAATTGGCACTTTGGCGCATGTCTTAAAGAATACACCTCAGAGATGGTGATATAGTGTGAACCCTTCCACCTCAGAGATGGTGATATAGTGTGAACCCTTCCACCTCAGAGATGGTGATATAGTGTGAACCCTTCCACCTCAGAGATGGTGATATAGTGTGAACCCTTCCACCTCAGAGATTGTGATATAGTGTGAACCCTTCCACCTCAGAGATTGTGATATAGTGTGAACCCTTCCACCTAAGATGGTGATATAGTGTGAACCCTTCCACCTCAGAGATTGTGATATAGTGTGAGCCCTTCCACCTCAGAGATTGTGATATAGTGTGAACCCTTCCACCTCAGAGATTGTGATATAGTGTGAACCCTTCCACCTCAGAGATTGTGATATAGTGTGAACCCTTCCACCTCAGAGATTGTGATATAGTGTGAACCCTTCCACCTCAGAGATAGTGATATAGTGTGAACCCTTCCACCTCAGAGATTGTGATATAGTGTGAACCCTTCCACCTCAGAGATTGTGATATAGTGTGAGCCCTTCCACCTCAGAGATTGTGATATAGTGTGAACCCTTCCACCTCAGAGATTGTGATATAGTGTGAACCCTTCCACCTCAGAGATTGTGATATAGTGTGAACCCTTCCACCTCAGAGATGGTGTTATAGTGTGAGCCCTTCCACCTCAGAGATGGTGATATAGTGTGAACCCTTCCACCTCAGAGATGGTGATATAGTGTGAACCCTTCCACCTCAGAGATGGTGATATAGTGTGAGCCCTTCCACCTCAGAGATGGTGATATAGTGTGAACCCTTCCACCTCAGAGATTGTGATATAGTGTGAACCCTTCCACCTCAGAGATTGTGATATAGTGTGAACCCTTCCACCTCAGCGCAAGCGAGCTCATAGAAGGCAGATAAATGACCAATCCTTATGCTAGGGTTTGAAAATAGAAGAGCGCTGGCATTAACAGGTCGAAATTGCAAACAAGCGTGCATTTGACAGTTGTGCAGGCTTAACACCAGCCGAAAATAGAGCCCTAAGTATCACTCAGCCATAGATAGAGAGAGAGTGTGTGCTTTTGTGTGTCCTTGTTTGAGAAAAAGTGCTGATTGTGGAGCAGTCTTTAAAAAGAGAACAATGTGTAAGTCCCTCCAGAGGCTGGGCTTTATTGTGATTGACAGTTCCAGCACACTTTCCTCTAATGTGATTGGTCCAGGAAGTGTAGCGTTAATTATCTTTCCACCAATCCCAGGAGGACTGAGACACTAAACACATGCACAGACAAACACAGGGGTTTACAAGTCAATTACACCACGACAAGATTAGCCAATTCTCCTATCCTATCTATAATAGTGACTGGAGGCACACACACACCATGGTGTGTTCGGAGGTTGTAAAGGGGGTTGTGTCACTTGCGTGTCTCAGGGTTTGGCTTCATTTAAATGCCTAAGTGTAGGACGTAGGCTAAAACGGTAAAACCTAACACTCACATTTACACACACTTCTAATACAAGTATTTATTCTATTTATGCAGTACGCACATACCCATACTTACTGAAGGTCATTCTCTCTGAGCTGTAAAGACAGTAACTGGATGTGTTTGACTGACTGTTCTAAAATGACTCATCTGGCTCTGAAATATAGTGAATGTGTACTTGTGTGTTGATATTGTGTGTGTGTGTGTGTGTGTGTGTGTGTGTGTGTGTGTGTGTGTGTGTGTGTTTTGTTGTCTGTTCGATGTGGAATCTAGAATTGATTTCCTTAGAGAGTTTGAGTCTGTCAGACTGTAGTACAACATCCTACATACACACACAGAGAACGAGAAACACACACACCAACATACACTTTTCAGTCCAGCATATTGCTTTCATCCCTTAATCCCAAACTGCTTAAGGAAGCCAAGGAGAGAAATCCCTTTACAATGTCTGAGCTCAGCATTGCTTGGCAACGGCTCACAGTCTAACTCAGAAATACCAACACATCTCACACATCGGATTGTGGTTTGTGGCAGACAAAATGGCCTGTTCCGGACTTCCAGAAGATTTTCCAGCTTCAATATGTAGCCTTTGAGTGTGTATTAGAGAGATGGAGACACAGAGAGAGATAGCAGCAGTATTTGTCCTCTGTGCTCCAGTTCACTCAGGGGTAACCATGGTCCATGGAACCACAACAAGCACTAAAGCCGTCTGGATCTTTTATTAACTAGTCTGGAGGGCACCATGACATCATTCAACACACTCAGAATTACAGCTCAAATACAAAGCCATGATTTTGGTTGATTATTCTGTGTGAAGGATGATAGATAAAGAGAGGAGGGTTGGGGGGAGAATGAACAACACTCATCTCTGATCAAGGATGCGTGTTTTCAATCCCCTTTTGTTTATTCTCAAGCGTTTATGAATCCATGCTTCTCCCAATTGGTTTTTCCTGACGTGCACGAGAAGCTGATAGGAACAGAGGGGGGAGAGGAGAGAGCAGCTAAAAGGATGAGGTAGAGGGGGGGGGGGGTGTTGAGGCTTTTGCTCTGATTGAAATAGACAGTGAGAGACCGTGAGATGGAACATCTGTTGGTAGGTTTCCACTGGCCTCCAGTGAAAAACAATGGTAAAATGAATGCACTGACCCTTTTTACCCTTTCCTCTTCCTTCTTCTTTTCCTCCCTCTCTCCCTCCTCTTTTCTTCTCTGCTACCAGTCAGGGTGATCTGAAAACCATACTCTGTGTGTGTTTGTGGGGTGTTTGTGTGTTTGTGTTCATGTGAAATCCAAACTCAGTGACTCAGGACAGAACAGAATAGTCATTATAGAGACGGGAGCACAGACACTTGTCTTTGTCACATTTTGTGTGTGTGTGTCTTTGTGTGTGTGTGTGTGTGTGTGTGTGTGTGTGTGTGTGTGTGTGTGTGTGGCCTAGCCCACGTAGGCTGAGAGGAGCAGCTGTTTTGATTAGTTTTAGTACTGAGGGCTTCTCCAAACTCATAACACCACGCAAGACTGCAGTCTCACTGCTACAGGGCCCACCCAGTCTAGAGACCCACCACACTGCATGTTTCTCTCTCCGTATATGTGTGTGTGTGTGTCCATGGGTCTATCGATGTGTGTGTGTGCGTGTCTTTATCAATGTGTGTGTGTCTGCGTGTCAGAGTATTAAAAGCTGCAGGGTATTGGAGTTGGATCAGAGCCAGAGACTCAGGGATCTGCCAACATAGTGCCAAGAGACATGCAGTAATACACACACACACACACACCCCTTCTCTCTCAGCCCTATCCCCTAAGTAACAAGCATCAACATTAGAGAACAGAGAGGTGGGTTTTAACAGACTACTGTATGTGTCACTGCTCCTGTATTATGTCATGTAATGACATCCTGTCCCCCTGTATGTATAGTAAGCATTCATCTGTTCAACTCACAACTGGGACACTTTGTCAGGTGCTGACTGACACTGTGCTGTTTAGAGGAGAGGTTCCTGGGGATTGGACATAAATACCCCAAGTAAAGTGGTGATAGAATACACAGTATCTCCCTGGCATGGTGCAGGTGAATGGTGTTTGGCCTGTGGTGCAGGTGAAAATGGCAGGGCCCTTGGTGCAGGTTAAATGGTGGGGCCCGTGGTGCAGGTGAAATGGTTGAGCCCATGGTGCAGGTGAAATGGTGGGGCCCGTGGTGCAGGTGAAATGGTGGTGCAGGTGAAATGGTCTGGGATAAACATGTGATGTGAATGTGGAAGGTTCTACAAGCACTGTCTGTGAACTACTGATGCTCTGCAAATTCTTTAGAAAATGTGAACTCATCAATCTTATCTTCTGTTTTTTCCCAGGAGTTTGCCACTCTGACCAAGGAGCTGAACGTGTGTCGGGAACAGCTGCTGGAGAAAGAAGAGGAGATATCTGAACTGAAAGCTGAGAGGAACAACACCAGGGTAAGAGTGAGTGTGTGCGTTACTGAGTGTATAATATGTGTATAACATGTGTGATGTCTCTGCTCTAGCTTCTCTTGGAACATCTGGAGTGTCTGGTGTCTCGTCACGAGCGCAGTCTGAGGATGACCGTGGTGAAGAGACAAGCTCCTCCTCCCTCTGGGGTCTCCAGCGAGGTGGAGGTCCTCAAGGCCCTCAAGTCCCTGTTCGAACACCACAAAGCCCTGGATGAGAAGGTATATATGTACCTTTATCTCACTGAAAACCGGGCTTTTATTCCAACCCAAACTAACACTGGTTGTGTCTTACAGGTGCGTGAGAGGCTTCGGGTGGCTCTTGAGAGAGTGACTACACTAGAGGGACAGTTATCAGCCACAACTCAGGAGGTGTGTGTGTGTTTGTGTGTGTGTGTCCTCACCTGCCATCTGCTGATGCTCTCAGTCTGCTAGCTTTTCTGAACGACCAACACGCAACCAAGGGACTGTCTTTTCTGTTCTCTCTCTCTCTCTCTCTCTCTCTCTCTCTCTCTCTCTCTGTTCTCCCTCGACCGCTCTCTTTCTCTCTTAAGCACACACACAGATCCAAGGCACACTCTCTTTCTGTTAAAATGTCTCTTACTTGTTCATTCAATAATTTGTTCCCTCTATCTTTCTCTCTCTCCCTTTCTCCTGTCCTCATCTGTTCAACAAGAATCCATTACAAAGGCAAAT
>NC_143028.1:51125000-51150000 GCF_057628025.1 Oncorhynchus mykiss
TGTCTCTTTCCTCTCTCTGTCTGTAGGTCTGTCTCCCTCCTCTCTCTGTCTGTAGGTCTGTCTCCCTCCTCTCTCTGTCTGTTTGTCTGTCTCCCTCCTCTCTCTGTCTGTTTGTCTGTCTCCCTCCTCTCTCTGTCTGTTTGTCTGTCTCCCTCCTCTCTCTGTCTGTTTGTCTGTCTCCCTCTTATCTCTGTCTGTAGGTCTGTCTCCCTCCTCTCTCTGTCTGTTTGTCTGTCTCTCTCCTCTCTCTGTCTGTTTGTCTCCCTCCTCTCTCTGTCTGTCTGTCTCCCTCCTCTCTCTGTCTGTTTGTCTGTCTCTTTCCTCTCTCTGTCTGTAGGTCTGTCTCCCTCCTCTCTCTGTCTGTTTGTCTGTCTCCCTCCTCTCTCTGTCTGTTTGTCTGTCTCTCTCCTCTCTCTGTCTGTCTGTCTCCCTCCTCTCTCTGTCTGTTTGTCTGTCTCCCTCCTCTCTCTGTCTGTTTGTCTGTCTCCCTCTTCTCTCTGTCTGTAGGTCTGTCTCCCTCCTCTCTCTGTCTGTTTGTCTGTCTCTCTCCTCTCTCTGTCTGTTTGTCTGTCTCCCTCCTCTCTCTGTCTGTCTGTCTCCCTCCTCTCTCTTTCTGTTTGTCTGTCTCCCTCCTCTCTCTGTCTGTCTGTCTCCCTCCTCTCTCTGTCTGTTTGTCTGTCTCCCTCCTCTCTCTTTCTGTTTGTCTGTCTCCCTCCTCTCTCTGTCTGTGTGTCTGTCTCCCTCCTCTCTCTGTTTGTCTGTCTCCCTCCTCTCTCTTTCTGTCTGTCTGTCTCCCTCATTTCTCTGTCTGTTTGTCTGTCCCCCTCCTCTCTCTGTCTGTGTGTCTGTCTCCTCTCTCTGTCTGTAGGTCTGTCTCCCTCCTCTCTCTGTCTGTTTGTCTGTCTCCCTCCTCTCTCTGTCTGTTTGTCTGTCTCTCTCCTCTCTCTGTCTGTCTGTCTCCCTCCTCTCTCTGTCTGTTTGTCTGTCTCCCTCCTCTCTCTGTCTGTTTGTCTGTCTCCCTCTTCTCTCTGTCTGTAGGTCTGTCTCCCTCCTCTCTCTGTCTGTTTGTCTGTCTCTCTCCTCTCTCTGTCTGTTTGTCTGTCTCCCTCCTCTCTCTGTCTGTCTGTCTCCCTCCTCTCTCTTTCTGTTTGTCTGTCTCCCTCCTCTCTCTGTCTGTCTGTCTCCCTCCTCTCTCTGTCTGTTTGTCTGTCTCCCTCCTCTCTCTTTCTGTTTGTCTGTCTCCCTCCTCTCTCTGTCTGTGTGTCTGTCTCCCTCCTCTCTCTGTTTGTCTGTCTCCCTCCTCTCTCTTTCTGTCTGTCTGTCTCCCTCATTTCTCTGTCTGTTTGTCTGTCCCCCTCCTCTCTCTGTCTGTGTGTCTGTCTCCTCTCTCTGTCTGTAGGTCTGTCTCCCTCCTCTCTCTGTCTGTTTGTCTGTCTCCCTCCTCTCTCTTTCTGTTTGTCTGTCTCCCTCCTCTCTCTGTCTGCTTGTCTGTCTCCCTCCTCTCTCTGTCTGTTTGTCTGTCTCCCTCCTCTGTCTGTTTGTCTGTCTCCCTCCTCTCTCTGTCTATCTGTCTCCCTCCTCTCTCTTTCTCTGTCTATCGATATGTCTATCTGTCTTTCTCTCGCTCTCTCTCTCTCTCTCACACACACACACACACACACACACACACACACACACACACACACACACACATACATACACACTGCTGATGAGTTAGGCTAAATGCAGAATCTACTCTGTGGTTTAAAGCTCTTTTGCCATTGTGATGATTGCAATGCAGTTGAGCCCTACTGTATTACCAAAGAGCCCCGTCTTCTCTCCCTCTCCTAGTATTATTCTCTGAAATGAGCACGTGTTATGTAACAATGTCTGTTTCTGTCCATGGGGAATAATGAAGCTTTATGTAATTAAACATGGAGGACAGTTTGTGCCTGGTCAGAAATCCCACAAGAGGGTCAGATGACCTAATACTCTGGACAGAGGATTTATTGAGCATTAGAAACATGGTTGGAAGTTTACCTGGGATGTATGGGTTCTGTTATAAAGCTTTATAATCATAATAAGAGAGAGAGAGACAGAGAGAGATTTGTCCAGATTCCTCTACTTCACAGCACGACACTGCTCCAGAGAGAGAGATTTGTCCAGATTCCCCTACTTCACAGCGCCACACTGCCCCAGGGAGAGATTTGTCCAGATTCCCCTACTTCACAGCGCCACACTGCCCCAGAGAGAGAGAGAGATTTGTCCAGATTCCCCTACTTCACAGCACCACACTGCTCCAGAGAGTGTGAGAGAGAGAGAGATTTGTCCAGATTCCCCTAATTCTCAGTGCCACACTGCCCCAGAGAGAGAGAGAGATTTGTCCAGATTCCCCTACTTCACAGTGCCACACTGCCCCAGAGAGAGAGAGAGAGAGAGAGATTTGTCCAGATTCCCCTAATTCTCAGTGCCACACTGCCCCAGAGAGAGAGAGAGATTTGTCCAGATTCCCCTACTTCACAGCACCACACTGCCCCAGAGAGAGAGAGAGAGAGAGAGAGATTTGTCCAGATTCCCCTACTTCACAGCGCCACACTGCCCCAGAGAGTGAGAGAGAGAGAGAGATTTGTCCAGATTCCCCTACTTCACAGCGCCACACTGCCCCAGAGAGAGAGATTTGTCCAGATTCCCCTACTTCACAGCGCCACACTGCCCCAGAGAGAGAGGGAGAGAGAGATTTGTCCAGATTCCCCTACTTCACAGCGCCACACTGCCCCAGAGAGTGAGAGAGATTTGTCCAGATTCCCCTACTTCACAGCGCCACACTGCCCCAGAGAGAGAGAGAGAGATTTGTCCAGATTCCCCTACTTCACAGCGCCACACTGCCCCAGAGAGAGAGAGAGAGAGAGAGATTTGTCCAGATTCCCCTACTTCACAGCGCCACACTGCCCCAGAGAGAGAGATTTGTCCAGATTCCCCTTCTTCACAGTGCCACACTGCCCCAGAGAGAGAGAGAGAGAGAGAGAGATTTGTCCAGATTCCCCTACTTCACAGCGCCACACTGTCCCAGAGAGAGAGAGAGAGAGAGAGAGATTTGTCCAGATTCCCCTACTTCACAGCACCACACTGCCCCAGAGAGAGAGAGAGATTTGTCCAGATTCCCCTACTTCACAGCGCCACACTGCCCCAGAGAGAGAGAGAGATTTGTCCAGATTCCCCTACTTCCCAGCGCCACACTGCCCCAGAGAGAGAGAGATTTGTCCAGATTCCCCTACTTCACAGCGCCACACTGCCCCAGAGAGTGAGAGAGAGAGAGATTTGTCCAGATTCCCCTACTTCACAGCGCCACACTGCCCCAGAGAGAGAGGGAGAGAGAGATTTGTCCAGGTTCCCCTTCTTCACAGCGCCACACTGCCCCAGAGAGAGAGAGAGAGAGAGAGATTTGTCCAGATTCCACTATTTCACAGCGCCACACTGCCCCAGAGAGAGAGGGAGAGAGAGATTTGTCCAGGTTCCCCTTCTTCACAGCGCCACACTGCCCCAGAGAGAGAGAGAGAGATTTGTCCAGATTCCCCTACTTCACAGCGCCACACTGCCCCAGAGAGAGAGAGAGAGAGAGATTTGTCCAGGTTCCCCTTCTTCACAGCGACACACTGCCCCAGAGAGAGAGAGAGAGAGAGATTTGTCCAGATTCCCCTACTTCACAGCGCCACACTGCCCCAGAGAGAGAGAGAGAGAGAGATTTGTCCAGGTTCCCCTTCTTCACAGCGACACACTGCCCCAGAGAGAGAGAGAGAGAGAGATTTGTCCAGATTCCCCTACTTCACAGCGCCACACTGCCCCAGAGAGAGAGAGAGATTTGTCCAGATTCCCCTACTTCACAGCGCCACACTGCCCCAGAGAGAGAGAGAGAGAGAGAGATTTGTCCAGATTCCCCTACTTCACAGCGCCACACTGCCCCAGAGAGAGAGAGAGATTTGTCCAGATTCCCCTATTTCATAGCGCCACACTGCCCCGGAGAGAGAGAGAGAGAGATTTGTCCAGATTCCCCTACTTCACAGCGCCACACTGCCCCAGAGAGAGAGAGAGCGAGAGATTTGTCCAGATTCCCCTACTTCACAGCGCCACACTGCCCCAGAGAGAGAGAGATTTGTCCAGATTCCCCTACTTCACAGTGCACCAGAGAGAGAGAGAGAGAGAGAGAGAGATTTGTCCAGATTCCCCTACTTCACAGCGCCACACTGCCCCAGAGAGAGAGAGAGATTTGTCCAGATTCCCCTATTTCATAGCGCCACACTGCCCCAGAGAGAGAGAGAGAGAGATTTGTCCAGGTTCCCCTACTTCACACTGCCCCAGAGAAAGAGAGAGATTTGTCCAGATTCCCCTATTTCATAGCGCCACACTGCCCCAGAGAGAGACAGAGAGATTTGTCCAGATTCCCCTACTTCACAGCGCCACACTGCCCCAGAGAGAGAGAGAGATTTGTCCAGATTCCCCTACTTCACAGCGCCACACTGCCCCAGAGAGTGAGAGAGAGAGAGAGATTTGTCCAGATTCCCCTACTTCACAGCTCCACACTGCCCCAGAGAGAGAGAGAGATTTGTCCAGATTCCCCTACTTCACAGCGCCACACTGCCCCAGAGAGAGAGAGAGAGAGAGAGAGAGATTTGTCCAGATTCCCCTACTTCACAGCGCCACACTGCCCCAGAGAGAGAGAGAGATTTGTCCAGATTCCCCTACTTCACAGCGCCACACTGCCCCAGAGAGTGAGAGAGAGAGATTTGTCCAGGTTCCCCTACTTCACACTGCCCCAGAGAGAGAGAGAGATTTGTCCAGATTCCCCTACTTCACAGCGCCACACTGCCCCAGAGAGAGAGAGAGATTTGTCCATATTCCCCTACTTCACAGCGCCACACTGCCCCAGAGAGAGAGAGAGATTTGTCCAGATTCCCCTACTTCACAGCGCCACACTGCCCCAGAGAGAGAGAGAGAGATTTGTCCAGATTCCCCTACTTCACAGCGCCACACTGCCCCAGAGAGAGAGAGAGATTTGTCCAGATTCCCGTACTTCACAGCGCCACACTGCCCCAGAGAGAGAGAGAGAGAGAGAGAGATTTGTCCAGATTCCCCTACTTCACAGCGCCACACTGCCCCAGAGAGAGAGAGAGAGATTTGTCCAGATTCCCCTACTTCCCAGCGCCACACTGCCCCAGAGAGAGAGAGAGATTTGTCCAGATTCCCCTACTTCACAGCGCCACACTGCCCCAGAGAAAGAGAGAGATTTGTCCAGATTCCCCTACTTGACAGCGCCACACTGCCCCAGAGAAAGAGAGAGAGAGAGAGAGATTTGTGCAGATTCTCCTACTTCACAGCGCCACACTGCCCCAGAGAGAGAGAGAGAGATTTGTCCAGATTCCCCTACTTCACAGCGCCACACTGCCCCAGAGAGTGAGAGAGAGAGAGAGATTTGTCCAGATTCCCCTACTTCACAGCGCCACACTGCCCCAGAGAGAGAGATTTGTCCAGATTCCCCTACTTCACAGCGCCACACTGCCCCAGAGAGAGAGGGAGAGAGAGATTTGTCCAGATTCCCCTACTTCACAGCGCCACACTGCCCCAGAGAGTGAGAGAGATTTGTCCAGATTCCCCTACTTCACAGCGCCACACTGCCCCAGAGAGAGAGAGAGAGATTTGTCCAGATTCCCCTACTTCACAGCGCCACACTGCCCCAGAGAGAGAGAGAGAGAGATTTGTCCAGATTCCCCTACTTCACAGCGCCACACTGCCCCAGAGAGAGAGAGAGATTTGTCCAGATTCCCCTACTTCACAGCGCCACACTGCCCCAGAGAGAGAGAGAGAGAGATTTGTCCAGATTCCCCTACTTCACAGCGCCACACTGTCCCAGAGAGAGAGAGAGAGAGAGAGATTTGTCCAGATTCCCCTACTTCACAGCACCACACTGCCCCAGAGAGAGAGAGAGATTTGTCCAGATTCCCCTACTTCACAGCGCCACACTGCCCCAGAGAGAGAGAGATTTGTCCAGATTCCCCTACTTCCCAGCGCCACACTGCCCCAGAGAGAGAGAGAGAGATTTGTCCAGATTCCCCTACTTCACAGCGACACACTGCCCCAGAGAGAGAGAGAGAGAGAGATTTGTCCAGATTCCCCTACTTCACAGCGCCACACTGCCCCAGAGAGAGAGAGAGAGAGAGAGATTTGTCCAGGTTCCCCTTCTTCACAGCGACACACTGCCCCAGAGAGAGAGAGAGAGAGAGATTTGTCCAGATTCCCCTACTTCACAGCGCCACACTGCCCCAGAGAGAGAGAGAGATTTGTCCAGATTCCCCTACTTCACAGCGCCACACTGCCCCAGAGAGAGAGAGAGAGAGAGAGATTTGTCCAGATTCCCCTACTTCACAGCGC
This sequence comes from Oncorhynchus mykiss, assembly GCF_057628025.1. Classification (NCBI taxonomy): domain Eukaryota; kingdom Metazoa; phylum Chordata; class Actinopteri; order Salmoniformes; family Salmonidae; genus Oncorhynchus; species Oncorhynchus mykiss. The sequence continues at coordinate 51,131,403 of NC_143028.1, forward strand.
CACACTGCCCGAGAGAGAGAGAGAGATTTGTCCAGATTCCCCTATTTCATAGCGCCACACTGCCCCGGAGAGAGAGAGAGAGAGATTTGTCCAGATTCCCCTACTTCACAGCGCCACACTGCCCCAGAGAGAGAGAGAGCGAGAGATTTGTCCAGATTCCCCTACTTCACAGCGCCACACTGCCCCAGAGAGAGAGAGATTTGTCCAGATTCCCCTACTTCACAGTGCACCAGAGAGAGAGAGAGAGAGAGAGAGAGAGATTTGTCCAGATTCCCCTACTTCACAGCGCCACACTGCCCCAGAGAGAGAGAGAGAGATTTGTCCAGATTCCCCTACTTCACAGCGCCACACTGCCCCAGAGAGAGAGAGAGAGAGAGATTTGTCCAGGTTCCCCTTCTTCACAGCGACACACTGCCCCAGAGAGAGAGAGAGAGAGAGATTTGTCCAGATTCCCCTACTTCACAGCGCCACACTGCCCCAGAGAGAGAGAGAGAGAGAGATTTGTCCAGGTTCCCCTTCTTCACAGCGACACACTGCCCCAGAGAGAGAGAGAGAGAGAGATTTGTCCAGATTCCCCTACTTCACAGCACCACACTGCCCCAGAGAGAGAGAGAGATTTGTCCAGATTCCCCTACTTCACAGCGCCACACTGCCCCAGAGAGAGAGAGAGAGAGAGAGAGATTTGTCCAGATTCCCCTACTTCACAGCGCCACACTGCCCCAGAGAGAGAGAGAGATTTGTCCAGATTCCCCTATTTCATAGCGCCACACTGCCCCGGAGAGAGAGAGAGAGAGATTTGTCCAGATTCCCCTACTTCACAGCGCCACACTGCCCCAGAGAGAGAGAGAGCGAGAGATTTGTCCAGATTCCCCTACTTCACAGCGCCACACTGCCCCAGAGAGAGAGAGATTTGTCCAGATTCCCCTACTTCACAGTGCACCAGAGAGAGAGAGAGAGAGAGAGAGAGATTTGTCCAGATTCCCCTACTTCACAGCGCCACACTGCCCCAGAGAGAGAGAGAGATTTGTCCAGATTCCACTATTTCACAGCACCACACTGCCCCAGAGAGAGAGGGAGAGAGAGATTTGTCCAGGTTCCCCTTCTTCACAGCGCCACACTGCCCCAGAGAGAGAGAGAGATTTGTCCAGATTCCCCTATTTCATAGCGCCACACTGCCCCAGAGAGAGAGAGAGAGAGATTTGTCCAGGTTCCCCTACTTCACACTGCCCCAGAGAAAGAGAGAGATTTGTCCAGATTCCCCTACTTCACAGCGCCACACTGCCCCAGAGAGAGAGAGAGATTTGTCCAGATTCCCCTACTTCACAGCGCCACACTGCCCCAGAGAGTGAGAGAGAGAGAGAGATTTGTCCAGATTCCCCTACTTCACAGCTCCACACTGCCCCAGAGAGAGAGAGAGATTTGTCCAGATTCCCCTACTTCACAGCGCCACACTGCCCCAGAGAGAGAGAGAGAGAGAGAGAGAGATTTGTCCAGATTCCCCTACTTCACAGCGCCACACTGCCCCAGAGAGAGAGAGAGATTTGTCCAGATTCCCCTACTTCACAGCGCCACACTGCCCCAGAGAGTGAGAGAGAGAGATTTGTCCAGGTTCCCCTACTTCACACTGCCCCAGAGAGACAGAGAGATTTGTCCATATTCCCCTACTTCACAGCGCCACACTGCCCCAGAGAGAGAGAGAGATTTGTCCAGATTCCCCTACTTCACAGCGCCACACTGCCCCAGAGAGAGAGAGAGAGATTTGTCCAGATTCCCCTACTTCACAGCGCCACACTGCCCCAGAGAGAGAGAGAGATTTGTCCAGATTCCCGTACTTCACAGCGCCACACTGCCCCAGAGAGAGAGAGAGAGAGAGAGAGATTTGTCCAGATTCCCCTACTTCACAGCGCCACACTGCCCCAGAGAGAGAGAGAGAGATTTGTCCAGATTCCCCTACTTCACAGCGCCACACTGCCCCAGAGAGAGAGAGAGAGATTTGTCCAGATTCCCCTACTTCCCAGCGCCACACTGCCCCAGAGAGAGAGAGAGATTTGTCCAGATTCCCCTACTTCACAGCGCCACACTGCCCCAGAGAAAGAGAGAGATTTGTCCAGATTCCCATACTTGACAGCGCCACACTGCCCCAGAGAAAGAGAGAGAGAGAGAGAGATTTGTGCAGATTCCCCTACTTCACAGCGACACACTGCCCCAGAGAAAGAGAGAGATTTGTTCAGATTCCCCTACTTCACAGCGCCACACTGCCCCAGAGAGAGAGATTTGTCCAGATTCCCCTACTTCACAGCGCCACACTGCCCCAGAGAGTGAGAGAGAGAGAGATTTGTCCAGATTCCCCTACTTCACAGCGCCACACTGCCCCAGAGAGAGAGATTTGTCCAGATTCCCCTACTTCACAGCGCCACACTGCCCCAGAGAGAGAGGGAGAGAGAGATTTGTCCAGATTCCCCTACTTCACAGCGCCACACTGCCCCAGAGAGTGAGAGAGATTTGTCCAGATTCCCCTACTTCACAGCGCCACACTGCCCCAGAGAGAGAGAGAGAGATTTGTCCAGATTCCCCTACTTCACAGCGCCACACTGCCCCAGAGAGAGAGAGAGAGAGATTTGTCCAGATTCCCCTACTTCACAGCGCCACACTGCCCCAGAGAGAGAGATTTGTCCAGATTCCCCTTCTTCACAGTGCCACACTGCCCCAGAGAGAGAGAGAGAGAGAGAGAGAGATTTGTCCAGATTCCCCTACTTCACAGCGCCACACTGTCCCAGAGAGAGAGAGAGAGAGAGAGATTTGTCCAGATTCCCCTACTTCACAGCACCACACTGCCCCAGAGAGAGAGAGAGATTTGTCCAGATTCCCCTACTTCACAGCGCCACACTGCCCCAGAGAGAGAGAGATTTGTCCAGATTCCCCTACTTCCCAGCGCCACACTGCCCCAGAGAGAGAGAGATTTGTCCAGATTCCCCTACTTCACAGCGCCACACTGCCCCAGAGAGTGAGAGAGAGAGAGATTTGTCCAGATTCCCCTACTTCACAGCGCCACACTGCCCCAGAGAGAGAGGGAGAGAGAGATTTGTCCAGGTTCCCCTTCTTCACAGCACCACACTGCCCCAGAGAGAGAGAGAGAGAGAGAGATTTGTCCAGATTCCACTATTTCACAGCGCCACACTGCCCCAGAGAGAGAGGGAGAGAGAGATTTGTCCAGGTTCCCCTTCTTCACAGCGCCACACTGCCCCAGAGAGAGAGAGAGAGATTTGTCCAGATTCCCCTACTTCACAGCGCCACACTGCCCCAGAGAGAGAGAGAGAGAGAGATTTGTCCAGGTTCCCCTTCTTCACAGCGACACACTGCCCCAGAGAGAGAGAGAGAGAGAGATTTGTCCAGATTCCCCTACTTCACAGCGCCACACTGCCCCAGAGAGAGAGAGAGAGAGATTTGTCCAGGTTCCCCTTCTTCACAGCGACACACTGCCCCAGAGAGAGAGAGAGAGAGAGATTTGTCCAGATTCCCCTACTTCACAGCGCCACACTGCCCCAGAGAGAGAGAGAGAGATTTGTCCAGATTCCCCTACTTAACAGCGCCACACTGCCCCAGAGAGAGAGAGAGAGAGAGATTTGTCCAGATTCCCCTACTTCACAGCGCCACACTGCCCCAGAGAGAGAGAGAGATTTGTCCAGATTCCCCTATTTCATAGCGCCACACTGCCCCGGAGAGAGAGAGAGAGAGATTTGTCCAGATTCCCCTACTTCACAGCGCCACACTGCCCCAGAGAGAGAGAGAGCGAGAGATTTGTCCAGATTCCCCTACTTCACAGCGCCACACTGCCCCAGAGAGAGAGAGATTTGTCCAGATTCCCCTACTTCACAGTGCACCAGAGAGAGAGAGAGAGAGAGAGAGAGATTTGTCCAGATTCCCCTACTTCACAGCGCCACACTGCCCCAGAGAGAGAGAGAGATTTGTCCAGATTCCACTATTTCACAGCGCCACACTGCCCCAGAGAGAGAGGGAGAGAGAGATTGGTCCAGGTTCCCCTTCTTCACAGCGCCACACTGCCCCAGAGAGAGAGAGAGAGAGATTTGTCCAGGTTCCCCTACTTCACACTGCCCCAGAGAAAGAGAGAGATTTGTCCAGATTCCCCTATTTCATAGCGCCACACTGCCCCAGAGAGAGAGAGAGAGATTTGTCCAGATTCCCCTACTTCACAGCGCCACACTGCCCCAGAGAGAGAGAGAGATTTGTCCAGATTCCCCTACTTCACAGCGCCACACTGCCCCAGAGAGTGAGAGAGAGAGAGAGATTTGTCCAGATTCCCCTACTTCACAGCTCCACACTGCCCCAGAGAGAGAGAGAGATTTGTCCAGATTCCCCTACTTCACAGCGCCACACTGCCCCAGAGAGAGAGAGAGATTTGTCCAGATTCCACTATTTCACAGCGCCACACTGCCCCAGAGAGAGAGGGAGAGAGAGATTTGTCCAGGTTCCCCTTCTTCACAGCGCCACACTGCCCCAGAGAGAGAGAGAGATTTGTCCAGATTCCCCTATTTCATAGCGCCACACTGCCCCAGAGAGAGAGAGAGAGAGATTTGTCCAGGTTCCCCTACTTCACACTGCCCCAGAGAAGGAGAGAGATTTGTCCAGATTCCCCTATTTCATAGCGCCACACTGCCCCAGAGAGAGACAGAGAGATTTGTCCAGATTCCCCTACTTCACAGCGCCACACTGTCCCAGAGAGAGAGAGAGATTTGTCCAGATTCCCCTACTTCACAGCGCCACACTGCCCCAGAGAGTGAGAGAGAGAGACAGATTTGTCCAGATTCCCCTACTTCACAGCTCCACACTGCCCCAGAGAGAGAGAGAGATTTGTCCAGATTCCCCTACTTCACAGCGCCACACTGCCCCAGAGAGAGAGAGAGAGAGAGAGAGAGAGATTTGTCCAGATTCCCCTACTTCACAGCGCCACACTGCCCCAGAGAGAGAGAGAGATTTGTCCAGATTCCCCTACTTCACAGCGCCACACTGCCCCAGAGAGTGAGAGAGAGAGATTTGTCCAGGTTCCCCTACTTCACACTGCCCCAGAGAGACAGAGAGATTTGTCCATATTCCCCTACTTCACAGCGCCACACTGCCCCAGAGAGAGAGAGAGATTTGTCCAGATTCCCCTACTTCACAGCGCCACACTGCCCCAGAGAGAGAGAGAGAGATTTGTCCAGATTCCCCTACTTCACAGCGCCACACTGCCCCAGAGAGAGAGAGAGATTTGTCCAGATTCCCCTACTTCACAGCGCCACACTGCCCCAGAGAGAGAGAGAGAGAGAGATTTGTCCAGATTCCCCTACTTCACAGCGACACACTGCCCCAGAGAGTGAAAGAGAGAGATTTGTCCAGATTCCCCTACTTCCCAGCGCCACACTGCCCCAGAGAGAGAGAGAGATTTGTCCAGATTCCCCTACTTCACAGCGCCACACTGCCCCAGAGAAAGAGAGAGATTTGTCCAGATTCCCCTACTTGACAGCGCCACACTGCCCCAGAGAAAGAGAGAGAGAGAGAGAGAGATTTGTGCAGATTCCCCTACTTCACAGCGACACACTGCCCCAGAGAAAGAGAGAGATTTGTTCAGATTCCCCTACTTCACAGCGCCACACTGCCCCAGAGAGAGAGAGAGATTTGTCCAGATTCCCCTACTTCACAGCGCCACACTGCCCCAGAGAGTGAGAGAGAGAGAGAGATTTGTCCAGATTCCCCTACTTCACAGCGCCACACTGCCCCAGAGAGAGAGATTTGTCCAGATTCCCCTACTTCACAGCGCCACACTGCCCCAGAGAGAGAGGGAGAGAGAGATTTGTCCAGATTCCCCTACTTCACAGCGCCACACTGCCCCAGAGAGTGAGAGAGATTTGTCCAGATTCCCCTACTTCACAGCGCCACACTGCCCCAGAGAGAGAGAGAGAGATTTGTCCAGATTCCCCTACTTCACAGCGCCACACTGCCCCAGAGAGAGAGAGAGAGAGAGATTTGTCCAGATTCCCCTACTTCACAGCGCCACACTTCCCCAGAGAGAGAGATTTGTCCAGATTCCCCTTCTTCACAGTGCCACACTGCCCCAGAGAGAGAGAGAGAGAGAGAGAGAGAGAGAGATTTGTCCAGATTCCCCTACTTCACAGCGCCACACTGTCCCAGAGAGAGAGAGAGAGAGAGAGAGAGAGAGATTTGTCCAGATTCCCCTACTTCACAGCACCACACTGCCCCAGAGAGAGAGAGAGATTTGTCCAGATTCCCCTACTTCACAGCGCCACACTGCTCCAGAGAGAGAGAGATTTGTCCAGATTCCCCTACTTCCCAGCGCCACACTGCCCCAGAGAGAGAGAGATTTGTCCAGATTCCCCTACTTCACAGCGCCACACTGCCCCAGAGAGTGAGAGAGAGACTGATTTGTCCAGATTCCCCTACTTCACAGCTCCACACTGCCCCAGAGAGAGAGAGAGATTTGTCCAGATTCCCCTACTTCACAGCGCCACACTGCCCCAGAGAGAGAGAGAGAGAGAGAGAGAGAGATTTGTCCAGATTCCCCTACTTCACAGCGCCACACTGCCCCAGAGAGAGAGAGAGATTTGTCCAGATTCCCCTACTTCACAGCGCCACACTGCCCCAGAGAGTGAGAGAGAGAGATTTGTCCAGGTTCCCCTACTTCACACTGCCCCAGAGAGACAGAGAGATTTGTCCATATTCCCCTACTTCACAGCGCCACACTGCCCCAGAGAGAGAGAGAGATTTGTCCAGATTCCCCTACTTCACAGCGCCACACTGCCCCAGAGAGAGAGAGAGAGATTTGTCCAGATTCCCCTACTTCACAGCGCCACACTGCCCCAGAGAGAGAGAGAGATTTGTCCAGATTCCCCTACTTCACAGCGCCACACTGCCCCAGAGAGAGAGAGAGAGAGAGATTTGTCCAGATTCCCCTACTTCACAGCGACACACTGCCCCAGAGAGTGAAAGAGAGAGATTTGTCCAGATTCCCCTACTTCCCAGCGCCACACTGCCCCAGAGAGAGAGAGAGATTTGTCCAGATTCCCCTACTTCACAGCGCCACACTGCCCCAGAGAAAGAGAGAGATTTGTCCAGATTCCCCTACTTGACAGCGCCACACTGCCCCAGAGAAAGAGAGAGAGAGAGAGAGAGATTTGTGCAGATTCCCCTACTTCACAGCGACACACTGCCCCAGAGAAAGAGAGAGATTTGTTCAGATTCCCCTACTTCACAGCGCCACACTGCCCCAGAGAGAGAGAGAGATTTGTCCAGATTCCCCTACTTCACAGCGCCACACTGCCCCAGAGAGTGAGAGAGAGAGAGAGATTTGTCCAGATTCCCCTACTTCACAGCGCCACACTGCCCCAGAGAGAGAGATTTGTCCAGATTCCCCTACTTCACAGCGCCACACTGCCCCAGAGAGAGAGGGAGAGAGAGATTTGTCCAGATTCCCCTACTTCACAGCGCCACACTGCCCCAGAGAGTGAGAGAGATTTGTCCAGATTCCCCTACTTCACAGCGCCACACTGCCCCAGAGAGAGAGAGAGAGATTTGTCCAGATTCCCCTACTTCACAGCGCCACACTGCCCCAGAGAGAGAGAGAGAGAGAGATTTGTCCAGATTCCCCTACTTCACAGCGCCACACTTCCCCAGAGAGAGAGATTTGTCCAGATTCCCCTTCTTCACAGTGCCACACTGCCCCAGAGAGAGAGAGAGAGAGAGAGAGAGAGAGAGATTTGTCCAGATTCCCCTACTTCACAGCGCCACACTGTCCCAGAGAGAGAGAGAGAGAGAGAGAGAGAGAGATTTGTCCAGATTCCCCTACTTCACAGCACCACACTGCCCCAGAGAGAGAGAGAGATTTGTCCAGATTCCCCTACTTCACAGCGCCACACTGCTCCAGAGAGAGAGATTTGTCCAGATTCCCCTACTTCCCAGCGCCACACTGCCCCAGAGAGAGAGAGATTTGTCCAGATTCCCCTACTTCACAGCGCCACACTGCCCCAGAGAGTGAGAGAGAGACTGATTTGTCCAGATTCCCCTACTTCACAGCGCCACACTGCCCCAGAGAGAGAGGGAGAGAGAGATTTGTCCAGGTTCCCCTTCTTCACAGCGCCACACTGCCCCAGAGAGAGAGAGAGAGAGAGAGAGAGATTTGTCCAGATTCCACTATTTCACAGCGCCACACTGCCCCAGAGAGAGAGAGAGAGAGAGATTTGTCCAGGTTCCCCTTCTTCACAGCGACACACTGCCCCAGAGAGAGAGAGAGAGAGAGATTTGTCCAGATTCCCCTACTTCACAGCGCCACACTGCCCCAGAGAGAGAGAGAGAGAGAGATTTGTCCAGGTTCCCCTTCTTCACAGCGACACACTGCCCCAGAGAGAGAGAGAGAGAGAGATTTGTCCAGATTCCCCTACTTCACAGCGCCACACTGCCCCAGAGAGAGAGAGAGATTTGTCCAGATTCCCCTACTTCACAGCGCCACACTGCCCCAGAGAGAGAGAGAGAGAGAGATTTGTCCAGATTCCCCTACTTCACATCGCCACACTGCCCCAGAGAGAGAGAGAGATTTGTCCAGATTCCCCTATTTCATAGCGCCACACTGCCCCGGAGAGAGAGAGAGAGAGATTTGTCCAGATTCCCCTACTTCACAGCGCCACACTGCCCCAGAGAGAGAGAGAGCGAGAGATTTGTCCAGATTCCCCTACTTCACAGCGCCACACTGCCCCAGAGAGAGAGAGATTTGTCCAGATTCCCCTACTTCACAGTGCACCAGAGAGAGAGAGAGAGAGAGAGAGATTTGTCCAGATTCCCCTACTTCACAGCACCACACTGCCCCAGAGAGAGAGAGAGATTTGTCCAGATTCCCCTACTTCACAGCGCCACACTGCTCCAGAGAGAGAGAGATTTGTCCAGATTCCCCTACTTCCCAGCGCCACACTGCCCCAGAGAGAGAGAGATTTGTCCAGATTCCCCTACTTCACAGCGCCACACTGCCCCAGAGAGTGAGAGAGAGACTGATTTGTCCAGATTCCCCTACTTCACAGCGCCACACTGCCCCAGAGAGAGAGGGAGAGAGAGATTTGTCCAGGTTCCCCTTCTTCACAGCGCCACACTGCCCCAGAGAGAGAGAGAGAGAGAGAGAGAGATTTGTCCAGATTCCACTATTTCACAGCGCCACACTGCCCCAGAGAGAGAGAGAGAGAGAGAGATTTGTCCAGGTTCCCCTTCTTCACAGCGACACACTGCCCCAGAGAGAGAGAGAGAGAGAGATTTGTCCAGATTCCCCTACTTCACAGCGCCACACTGTCCCAGAGAGAGAGAGAGAGAGAGAGAGAGAGAGAGATTTGTCCAGATTCCCCTACTTCACAGCACCACACTGCCCCAGAGAGAGAGAGAGATTTGTCCAGATTCCCCTACTTCACAGCGCCACACTGCTCCAGAGAGAGAGAGATTTGTCCAGATTCCCCTACTTCCCAGCGCCACACTGCCCCAGAGAGAGAGAGATTTGTCCAGATTCCCCTACTTCACAGCGCCACACTGCCCCAGAGAGTGAGAGAGAGACTGATTTGTCCAGATTCCCCTACTTCACAGCGCCACACTGCCCCAGAGAGAGAGGGAGAGAGAGATTTGTCCAGGTTCCCCTTCTTCACAGCGCCACACTGCCCCAGAGAGAGAGAGAGAGAGAGAGAGAGATTTGTCCAGATTCCCCTTCTTCACAGCGACACACTGCCCCAGAGAGAGAGAGAGAGAGAGATTTGTCCAGATTCCCCTACTTCACAGCGCCACACTGCCCCAGAGAGAGAGAGAGAGAGAGATTTGTCCAGGTTCCCCTTCTTCACAGCGACACACTGCCCCAGAGAGAGAGAGAGAGAGAGATTTGTCCAGATTCCCCTACTTCACAGCGCCACACTGCCCCAGAGAGAGAGAGAGATTTGTCCAGATTCCCCTACTTCACAGCGCCACACTGCCCCAGAGAGAGAGAGAGAGAGAGATTTGTCCAGATTCCCCTACTTCACATCGCCACACTGCCCCAGAGAGAGAGAGAGATTTGTCCAGATTCCCCTATTTCATAGCGCCACACTGCCCCGGAGAGAGAGAGAGAGAGATTTGTCCAGATTCCCCTACTTCATAGCGCCACACTGCCCCGGAGAGAGAGAGAGAGAGATTTGTCCAGATTCCCCTACTTCACAGCGCCACACTGCCCCAGAGAGAGAGAGAGCGAGAGATTTGTCCAGATTCCCCTACTTCACAGCGCCACACTGCCCCAGAGAGAGAGAGATTTGTCCAGATTCCCCTACTTCACAGTGCACCAGAGAGAGAGAGAGAGAGAGAGAGATTTGTCCAGATTCCCCTACTTCACAGCGCCACACTGCCCCAGAGAGAGAGAGAGATTTGTCCAGATTCCACTATTTCACAGCGCCACACTGCCTCAGAGAGAGAGGGAGAGAGAGATTTGTCCAGGTTCCCCTTCTTCACAGCGCCACACTGCCCCAGAGAGAGAGAGAGATTTGTCCAGATTCCCCTATTTCATAGCGCCACACTGCCCCAGAGAGAGAGAGAGAGAGATTTGTCCAGGTTCCCCTACTTCACACTGCCCCAGAGAAAGAGAGAGATTTGTCCAGATTCCCCTATTTCATAGCGCCACACTGCCCCAGAGAGAGAGAGAGAGATTTGTCCAGATTCCCCTACTTCACAGCGCCACACTGCCCCAGAGAGAGAGAGAGATTTGTCCAGATTCCCCTACTTCACAGCGCCACACTGCCCCAGAGAGTGAGAGAGAGAGAGAGATTTGTCCAGATTCCCCTACTTCACAGCTCCACACTGCCCCAGAGAGAGAGAGAGATTTGTCCAGATTCCCCTACTTCACAGCGCCACACTGCCCCAGAGAGAGAGAGAGAGAGAGAGATTTGTCCAGATTCCCCTACTTCACAGCGCCACACTGCCCCAGAGAGAGAGAGAGATTTGTCCAGATTCCCCTACTTCACACTGCCCCAGAGAGACAGAGAGATTTGTCCATATTCCCCTACTTCACAGCGCCACACTGCCCCAGAGAGAGAGAGAGATTTGTCCAGATTCCCCTACTTCACAGCGCCACACTGCCCCAGAGAGAGAGAGAGAGATTTGTCCAGATTCCCCTACTTCACAGCGCCACACTGCCCCAGAGAGAGAGAGAGATTTGTCCAGATTCCCCTACTTCACAGCGCCACACTGCCCCAGAGAGAGAGAGAGAGAGAGAGAGATTTGTCCAGATTCCCCTACTTCACAGCGACACACTGCCCCAGAGAGTGAAAGAGAGAGATTTGTCCAGATTCCCCTACTTCCCAGCGCCACACTGCCCCAGAGAGAGAGAGAGATTTGTCCAGATTCCCCTACTTCACAGCGCCACACTGCCCCAGAGAAAGAGAGAGATTTGTCCAGATTCCCCTACTTGACAGTGCCACACTGCCCCAGAGAAAGAGAGAGAGAGAGAGAGAGAGATTTGTGCAGATTCCCCTACTTCACAGCGACACACTGCCCCAGAGAAAGAGAGAGATTTGTTCAGATTCCCCTACTTCACAGCGCCACACTGCCCCAGAGAGAGAGAGAGATTTGTCCAGATTCCCCTACTTCACAGCGCCACACTGCCCCAGAGAGTGAGAGAGAGAGAGAGATTTGTCCAGATTCCCCTACTTCACAGCGACACACTGCCCCAGAGACCTGTCAACTCACTGTAGTCTAACCCCCACCCAGCCACACACGCTTCCCCTCACCACAGCCCTTACCTCCTTCCTAACCCTTAGATTAATACCTACCGACAGACTGGCAGCTCCTGGAATGATTTAAATAGACCTTGCCTAACACACCCTAGGACAGTGTTTCCCAAACTCGGTCCTGGGGCCCCCCCTGGCTGCACGCTTTGGTTTTTGCCTTAGTACTTCACAGCTGATTCAAATAATCAACTCATCATCAAGCTTTGATAATTGGAATCAGGTGTGTAGTGTTAGGGCAAAAACCAAAACGTGCACCCCTTGGGGTCAGAGAACCGAGTGTGGGAAATGCGGCCCTAGGAACTGTACAGGAAGGGGCAGAGACAGACAGATACTCTTATGTTCTCTAGCTATGATATGAATGAGAAAAATCTAATAATTGGAGTCTGAGTGGCAACATGTGGGTCTGTGCGTGCGTATGAAGAAAGATGAATAGGAGAGAGGGAGGGAGGTCCTGATAGTAGGGCTGCCCGCTGCCCTGCCTGTCTCAATGTGTCTCCCTGAAGGTTCATTAACACCACTTAATTCATTTTACTTTGGGGTGAGAGAGAAACGTCAAAACAACATCTCACCACACAAACACACACACACACCACACAAACACATCAGACAAACACACAAACACGCCACACAAATGGTGCCTTTCTGAGTCACTAAGACCTCAAACATTAGCAGAAGATACGCTCTTCAAGTGTAAACAGCATCATCATGACAACATGCAACCTCCCCTTACTCTAGCTATCTCTCTCTCTCTGAAAAAACAAGTGTGTGTGTGTGTGTGTGTGTGTGTGTGTGTGTGTGTGTGTGTGTGTGTGTGTGTGTGTGTGTGTGTGTGTGTGTGTGACCCTTCAGAGGCTACCTAACGGTTCCATAGACGCCCATGACGATGGCAGCAGGTCAGTGGAGCTGCAGGAGCTTCTGGATCGGACCAATCATGAGCTGGCTCAGAGCCGTGAGCGTTCGGGCACGCTCAGTACACGAGTGGCAGAGCTGGAGGCGGAGCTAGCCAACACTCGCCGAGACCTGAGTCGCAGCGAGGAGCTGTCAGTCAAACAACAGAGGGAACAGAGAGAGGTGAGCGTAATTGAGGAGAGAGGAGAAGAGAAGGGGGAATCGATATGTCTCATTCATAAACATAAACACTGTTGATTGTATAGAACTCGCCAGTGTCCACATGAATAGGCAAATCAAACTTCACATGTGCCGAATACAACAAGTGTAGACCTTACAGGGAAATGCTGACTTACAAGAGTATATTTATCAAATAAACTAAAGTAAAAATAATAAACACAATAAAGTAACAAGTAACACAATAAAATAACAGTAATGGGGCTATATACAGGGGGTACCGTTACTGAGTTTCCTAGTATGAACACACACACTGTATTTTCTCTCTTACTGTATGCCTGTTGTAGGGGCTGGCGCAGAGGGAGGATATGGAGGAGCGGATTACAACGTTAGAGAAACGTTACCTGGCCGCTCAGAGGGAAACCACACACATCCACGACCTCAACGACAAACTGGAGAACGAACTGGTTACCAAGGACTCTCTGCACCGACAGGTAACACACACATACATGCTGAATAAGTCCCCATCGACTGTGCATGGGAACGACACATACGAACACATACACATCTCAGGGAGGCTGGAGGGGGTCATTACTGGTTCGCCCTCAACCATAAGGCTCTCCAGAGGGTAGTGAGGTCTGCACAACGCATCACCGGGGGCAAACTACCTGCCCTCCAGGACACCTACACCACCCGATGTCACAGGAAGGCCATAAAGATCATCAAGGACATCAACCACCCGAGCCACTGCCTGTTCACCCCGCTATCATCCAGAAGGCTAGGTCAGTACAGGTGCATCAAAGCTGGGACCGAGAGACTGAAAAACAGCTTCTATCTCAAGGCCATCAGACTGTTAAACAGCCACCACTAACATTGAGTGGCTGCTGCCAACACACTGACACTGACTCAACTCCAGCCACTTTAATAATGGGAATTGATGGGAAATGATGTAAATATATCACTAGCACACACACACACACACCCACGCACACACACACGCACGCACGCGCACACACACACACGTTGACTCCAATGCTTCCCACAGTTGTGTATATCATGGAAAGAGCAGGTGTTCCTGATGTTTGTACACTCAGTGTAGATGGAGCAAACACTGCTTTTGTAACCACTGATAATAAAAATACAACATTTTAAGTTATGACATTGAGTCCAAACATCTCAAATATGTATGTGATCATCTCTCTCTTTCTCTCCACCTCTCTCGCTCCCTCCCGCTCTATCTATCTCCCTCCCCCTCTCTCTACCTCTCTCTCTCCCTCCTTCTCTATCTCCCTCCCTGCCACCTCTCTCCATCTCTCTCTCTCCCTCCCTCTCTATCTCTCTCCCTCCCCCTCTCTCTACCTCTCTCTCTCCCTCCTTCTCTATCTCCCTCTCTCCACCTCCCTCCCTCTCTCCCTCCCTCTCTATCTCTCTCCCTCCCCTCTCTCTACCTCTCTCTCCCTCCTTCTCTATCTCCCTCCCTCCCCCTCTCTCCACCTCCCTCTCTCCCTCCCTCTATATCTCTCTCCCTCCCCTCTCTCTACCTCTCTCTCCCTCCTTCTCTATCTCCCTCCCTCCCCCTCTCTCCACCTCTCTCGCTCACTCCCTCTCTATCTATCTCCCTCCCCCTCTCTCTACCTCTCTCTCTCCCTCCTTCTCTATCTCCCTCCCTGCCACCTCTCTCCGTCTCTCTCTCTCCCTCCCTCTTTATCTCTCTCCCTCCTCCTCTCCACCTCTCTCTCTCCCTCCCTCTCTATCTCTCTCCCTCCCCCTCTCTCTCTCTCTCTCTCCCTCCCTCCCTCTCTATCTCTCTCCCTCCCCCCTCTCCACCTCTCTCTCTCCCTCCCTCTCTATCTCTCTCCCCCCCTCTCCACCTCTCTCTCTCTCTCCCTCTCTCTCTCCCTCCCTCTCCACCTCTCTCTCTCCCTCCCCCCTCTCCCTCCCTCTCTATCTCTCCCCCTCTCTCTCTCCCTCCCTCCCCCTCTCTCTCCATCTCTCTCTCTCTCCCTCTCTCCCTCCCTCCCTCTCTATCTCTCTCCCTCCCCCCTCTCCACCTCTCTCTCCCTCCCCCTCTCTCTCCCTCCCTCTCTATCTCTCTCCCTCTCTCTCTCCCTCCACCTCTGTCAGAGTGAGGAGAAGGTGCGTCAGCTGCAGGAGTTGTTAGAGTTGGCAGAGCAGAGGCTGGCTCAGACCATGAGGAAGGCTGAGACACTACCAGAGGTGGAGGCAGAGTTGGCACAGAGGGTGGCAGCCCTCACCAAGGTAACAACACACACAGTCACAGTCCTAAACATACGGAGGCTGGATGTCAATCGAACACACCATAGCAAACTTGATGCACGTACATTTGTTATTCTGACAACAGATGGGTATCTAGCTGTAAGGGGAAGGTATCTGGTAATAGTTGTAGGATTTCACAGTAACCAAAACAATAACTGTTTTTTGACAATGTGAAAAAGAGCTCGGTGTGTAAATACTGGAATGCAGGTTTGATTGAGTTGGGTCCTGTGACTCCCCCTGCAGGCCGAGGAGCGACATGGCAACGTTGAGGAGCGACTCAGACAGCTGGAGTCACAACTGGAGGAGAAGAACCAGGAACTGAGCAGGGTGTGTGTGTGTGTGTGTGTGTGTGTGTGTGTGTGTGTGTGTGTGCGTGTGTGCGCACGTGCGCGCGTGTGTGCGTGCATGTAGTCTTGCCTTGCAGGCTTTCTCTGACCTCTCTCTGAGTGCAGCGTAGGCCGACGCTTCACATTAGCCTGGCCCCTTGACTTTGTCTCTTCATGTTCACACACACACACACACACACACACACACACACACACACACACACAGACACACCCTGAGATCCTCATATACACTATATATACAAAAGTATGTGGACACCCCTTCAAATTAGTGGATTTGGCTATTTCAGCCACACCCGTTGCTGAAAGCTGTATAAAATCGAGCACTCAGCCATGCAATCTCCATAGACAAACAGTGGCAGTAGCAGTGGCGATTTTAGCATGTAAATCTTGGTGGCGCAAACCCCGTGATTTATTTAAATTTTATTTATGTAACCTTTATTTAACTAGGCCGTCATTGAAAATAAGAATTTGTTCTTAACTGACTTGACTGGTTAAATAAAGGTCAAATTAAAAATGAAAAAATTAAAGGCCCCACTGGACTGAGGAGTGCCTCCGGACTGAGGAGCCGCTCCAGACTGAGGGGCAGCTCCGGACTGAGGGGCAGCTCCGGACTGAGAGGCAGCTCTGGACTGAGGGGCAGCTCCGGACTGATTGACGGCTCTGGCAGCTCCTGGCTGGCTGACGGCTCTGGCAGCTCCTGGCTGACTGGCGGCTCTGGCAGCTCCTGGCTGACTGACGGCTCTGGCAGATCCTGGCTGACTGACGGGTCTGGCAGCTCCTGGCTGACTGATGGCTCAGGACAGACGGGAGACTCTGGCAGCTCAGGACAGACGGGAGACTCTGGCGGCTCAGGACAGACGAGAGACTCTGGTGGCGCTGGGCAGGAGGAAGGCTCTGGCAGCGCTGGACAGGCGGGAGCACCTGTAGGGATGAGACGGAGAGCCTGGTGCGGGGGGCTGCCACCGGAGGGCTGGTACGTGGAGGTGGCACCGGATAGACTGGACCGTGAAGGCGCACTGGAGATCTTGAGCACCGAGCCTGCCCAACCTTACCTGGTTGAATGCTCCACGTAGCCAGGCTAGTGCGGCGAGGTGGAATAGGCCGCACTGGGCTGTGCTGGCGAACCGGGGACACCATGCGTAAGGCTGGTGCCATGTATGCCGGCCCGAGGAGACGCACTGGAGCCCAGATGCGTAGAGCCGGCTTCATGGTACCTGGCTCGATGCCCACTCTAGCCCGGCCGATATGAGGAGCTGGAATGTACCGCACCGGGCTATGCACACGCACCGGGGACACAGTGCGCTCCACCGCATAACACGATGCCTGCCCGGTTCCTCTCTCTCTCCGATAAGCGCAGGAAGTTGGCGCAGGTCTCCTACCTGGCTTCGCCACACTCCCTGTGTGCCTCCCCGAAGACATTTTTGGGGCTGCCTCTCGGGCTTTCAGCCACCCTGCCGTGCTGCCTCCTAATACCGGCGCCTCTCTGCTTTCACTGCCTCCAGCTCTGCTTTGGGGCGGCGATATTCCCCTAGCTGTGCCCAGGGTCCTTCACCGTCCAGAATCTCCTCCCAAGTCCATGAGTCCTGCGTTCTCCATGAGTCTTGCTGCTGCTGGCCGTTACCACGCTGCTTGGTCCATTGTTGGTGGGTTATTCTGTCACGATCGTCGTAGTGAGGAGACCAAAGCGCAGCTTGGTGTGAATACATACTTTTAATGAATAACGAAAAAACACGAAGTACACTAAACAAACAAACAAAATATCAAACGAACGTGACACTATATATAAACAGTGCAGACACAGGCAACTAGACATAGACATAGAATGCCCCCTCATATCACACCCTGACCATTCAAAACATAGAAACAAACAACGCAAATAATGGTCAGAGTGTGACAGTCAGCACAAGAACTGTTCACCAGGAGCTTCATAAAAGGGGTTTCCATGGCCGAGCAGCCACACACAAGCCTAAGATCACCATGCGCAATGCCAAGCAACGGCTGGAGTGGTGTAAAGCTCGCCGCCATTGGTCTCTGGAGCAGTGGAAATACGTTCTCTGGAGTGATGAATCACGCTTCATTATCTGGCAGTCCAGATAATGAATCTGGGTTTGGCGGATGCCAGGAGACCACTACCTGGCCCATGCATAGTGCCAACTGTAAAGTTTGGTGGAGGAGGAATAATGGTCTGCTATTTTTTCAGTGAAGGGAAATCTTAACGCTACAGCATACAATGACATTCTAGACGATTCTGTGCTTCCAACTTTATGGCAACAGTTTGGGGAAAGCCCTTTCCTGTTTCAGCATGACAATGCCCCTGTGCACAAAGTGAGGTCCATACAGAAATGGTTTGTCAAGATCGGTGTAGAAGAACTTGACTGACCTGCACAGAGCCATGGCCTCAATCACATCAAACACCTTTGGGATGAATTGGAACGTCGACTGCGAGCCAGGCCTAATCGCTCAACATCAGTACCCAACCTCACTAATGCTCTTGTGGCTAAATGGAAGCAAGCTCCCACATCTAGTGGAAAGCCTTCCCAAAAGAGTGGAAGCTGTTATAGCAGCAAAGGGGGGACAACTCCATATTTAGAGTATCACACACTCACTATGCCTTTTGCTTTATAAATATGAGCCGAATACACACGTTTCCTGCTGTAGCCTGTTACCCCACAGAGCTCTGACTATATATATTTACAATTGGAATAATTCACACGTCTATCTCTGCATGTGAGCTCATGGGTATAGTTAAAGTAGCTCTATGAGGAACCAGCTGTGAATGTGTGTGTGTGGTTGTGGTATGATGTCAAGGTAGTGTTTCCTCTGACTGCAGAATACAATGTTGTCAAATCAAGTCCTTTCTCTCTCATTCTGTTTTCTAGTGCTGTGCTCATGGAGTGTATGGAGTACTTCTGTATGTGGGTGACAAAAGTCATGAACTTTTCATCCTCTCTCTCTTTTTCACTCCCTTTCTCTGTCTCTCCGTCCCTCTCTCAGGCACGTCAGAGAGAGAAGATGAATGAAGAACACAACAAGCGTTTGTCTGACACAGTAGACCGTCTGCTCACTGAGTCTAACGAGAGACTGCAGCTTCACCTTAAAGAACGCATGGCAGCACTGGAGGAC
>NC_143028.1:51532500-51560000 GCF_057628025.1 Oncorhynchus mykiss
CACCAACTGGCATTGATAATGTAAAGGTGTGCATTACTGCTATTTGACAAGACCATGAGTCTCTCTGAATTTTATTTTCAATTTCCCTCTGGTAGCAAAGTTGACCTATTTTAAGAAATGCCATTGTTTGGTGGTTATACCATCTAAAATCTTTGATTTGGCTGATGCAGAATTTGTAATAGGAAATAATCATGCCGGTCAGCTGGTCGTGTTAGCATAGTGGCTATGTGTGCCACGTTATCTCATGGGAAAAGCTAAAAAATAGCATTTTTGAGATAAAGTTAGGTTTAAGCAAGAGTTCGTAAGTATGGACCCGAAGTTTTACTGTACTAGTTGAGATTACAGAAACACAACTCTAGATGCAACTTTAGGGGCTAGTTTATCCCTAAAAGAGACTAATGATTTTTGGTGTAGTTGTCACCTAAATGTCCTCACTGTGCTTTCAACCATTTTAAAAGCACATAACATTTCAAATGATACAAAGTCAGATATTTTGCATTTATACAACTACTTAATGTGTTATCACTATGCTTCATCTGATAGAACAAACACGTTAATGTCGTTTTGTCTTACATGCTCTACCAAACAGTACAGTAATTAATATTTAAATAGTATAGCCTAACTAATAAAAAGATCCCACTGAGTGAAACACCTGCGAAAGGAAGGAGACGCTCCAAAACCGCCATTAAAAGCTGCACACGGGGACAGAGATCGTACTTTTTGGAGGGTTTGACCCAAGTTAAACAATTTAAAGGCAATGCTACCAAATACTAATTGAGTGTATGTAAACTTCTGACCCACCGGGAATGTGATGAAAGAAATAAAAACTTAAATATATCATTCTCTCTACTATTATTCTGACATTTCACATTCCTAAAATAAAGTGGTGATCCTAACTGACCTAAGACAGTGTCACGTCCTGACCTTAGTTCCTTTCTTATGTCTCTGTTTTAGTTTGGTCAGAGCGTTCTAGGATTCTAGGTTTTTTTATTTCTGTGTGTGGCCTGGCATGGTTCCAAATCAGAGGCAGCTGTCGATCGTTGTCTCTGATTGAGAACCATACTTAGGCAGCCTGTTTTCCCACTATGGGTGTGGGTAGTTATTTTCTGGTTAGTGTTTTTTGCACCTGTCAGAATTGTTTGTTTATCGTTTTGTTGTTTTTGTTCGTGTATTCAGTCTTGATTAAAAGTATTATGGATGCGTACCACGCTGCACTTTGGTCCTCTTCTCCTTCCACCAACGAAAATCGTTACAGACAGGGAATTGTTACTTGGATAAAATGTCAGGAATTGTGAAAAACTGAGTTTATTTGGCTAAGGTGTATGTAAACTTTTGACTTCAACTGTATTTAACATATTTTATTCAAGGTTTGTCAATGTTGAAAATTGGTTACCATGATGACACAATCCTGTGGTTGGAATATGACCCTCAAAACAACAGTTGATTACTTTTTTCAAATCCAATGTATTTTCCACAAAAAATCCACGTCACAATATGTTGACAAATTACTTTGAAACAACGTTGCTTTTAACCAGTTGTGCCCAGCGGGGAGTGTGTGTATGGGCGAGAGTAGTGTATGGTCTTTTGTTTGGGAAGGTTTGTACACAGAAGCTGGTGTCTGACAGAATTAAACTAATGAAGTGAGTCTCTTCACTTCACACATACTAATTCACACACACACATCACCACATGCCTGCCTACACAAACACTGTGAGGAGATTTAGAGTGGTGGGGAATCATTTCCCTGCATGGCCAACAAACTAGAGGACTTTAAACATTGCTCCATTGTGCTAACGAAGAGTTGTTGTTGTTGTTGGTGGTGTGCGTGTGTGCATGCGTGCACTTGTGTGTTTGCCTGGGACTAGGCAATTGCAGGTGATGGAGAGAGTGTTGAGCATTAATACATGAAGCCTTGCTAATCCATCACGACTGGACTACCGACGTAATCTGCCCGAGGGTTCTTTTTCCAACAGGCCTCTCCATCGCGATGTCCCTCTAAGGCCCTTCTGCTAGCTTGCTAGCCCTGGCCCGCTATGTCTCCAGCCAGCTTAACTACTCAATGGACCCCTATGATCACTCAGCTACGCATGACTCTTCCTAATGTCAATATGCATTGTCCATTGCTGTTGGTTAGTGATTATTGTCTTATTTCACTGTAGAGCCTCTAGCCCTGCTCAATATGCCTTAGCTAACACTTCAGTTCCACCTCCCACACATGCGGTGGCATCACCTGGTTAAAATTATGTTTCTAGGGACAATATCTCTCTCATCGTCACTCTATGCCTAGGTTTACATCCACTGTATTCACATCCTACCATGCCTTTGTTTGTACATTATGCCTTGAATCTATTCTATCGCGCCCAAAAACCTGCTCCTTTAACTCTCTGTTCTGAACGTACTAGACGACCAGTTCTAATAGCCTTTAGCCGTACCCTTATCCTACTCCTCCTCTGGTGATATAGAGGTTAATCCAGGCTCTGCAGTGCCTAGCTCCACTCCCACTCCCATTCCCCAAGTGCTCTCATTTGTTGACTTCTGTAACTGTAAAAGCCTTGGTTTCATGCATGTTAACATTAGAAGCCTCCTCCCCAAGTTTGTTTTATTCACTGCTTTAGCACACTCTGCCAACCCGGATGTCCTAGCCTTGTCTGAATCCTGGCTTAGGAAGGCCACCAAAAACCCTGAAATTTCCATCTCAAACTATAACATTTTCCGACTAGATAAAACTGCCAGAGGGGGCGGAGTGGCAATCTAATGCAGAGATAGCCTGCCGAGTTCTGTCATACTATCCAGGTCTGTGCCCAAACAATTCGAGCTTCTACTTCTAGAAACCCACCATTCCAGAAACAAGTCTCTCACCGTTGCCGCTTGCCATAAACCACCCTCAGCCCCCAGCTGTGCCCTGGACACCACATGTGAATTGATTACCCCCATCTATCTTCAGAGCTCGTGCTGCTGAGGTGACCTAAACTGGGACATGCTTAACACCCCGGCCATTCTACAATCTAAGCTTGATGCCCTCAAACTCACACAAATTATCAATGAACCTTCCAGGTACAACCCCAAATCCGTAAACACGGGCACCCTCATAGATATCATCCAAACCATCTTGCCCTCTAAATACACCTCTGCTGTCTTCAACCAAGATCTCAGCGATCACTGCCTCATTGCCTGCATCCGTAATGGGTCTGCGGTAAAATGACCACCCCTCATCACTGTCAAATGCTCCCTAATACACTTCAGAGAGCAGGCCTTCTAATTGACCTC
Source organism: Oncorhynchus mykiss (assembly GCF_057628025.1). Lineage (NCBI taxonomy): Eukaryota > Metazoa > Chordata > Actinopteri > Salmoniformes > Salmonidae > Oncorhynchus > Oncorhynchus mykiss. The sequence goes on from NC_143028.1 coordinate 51,535,768, forward strand.
ATCCCGTCAGTAGAGGATAACTGGTTATTCTTTAAAATGGCCTTACTCACCATCTTAAACAAGCAGGCCCCTTTCAAAAAATGTTGAACCAGGAACAGATATAGCCCTTGGTTCACTCCAGACCTGACTGCCATGACCAGCGCAAAAACATCCTGTGGCGTACTGCATTAGCATCGAATAGCCCCCATGATATGCAACTTTTCAGGGAAGTTAGGAAAGCGAAGGCTAGCTTTTTCAAACAGAAATTTGCATTCTGTAACTCAAAAAAGTTCTGGGACACTGTAAAGTCCATGGAGAATAAGAGCACCTCCTCCCAGCTGCCCACTGTACTGAGGCTAGGAAACATTGTCACCACTGATAAATCCACAATAATTGAGAATTTCAATAAGCATTTTTCTACGGCTGGCCATGCTTTCCACCTGGCTACCCCTACCACGGTCAACTGCCCTGCACCCCCCACAGCAACTCGCCCAAGCCTCCCTCATTTCTCCTTCACCCAAATCCAGACAGCTGACAATCTGAACCCTCTACAATTATCTGCTGAAATTGTTGCAACCCCTATTACTAGCCTGTTCAACCTCTCTTTCATGTCATCTGAGATCCCCAAAGATTGGAAAGCTGCCACGGTCATCCCCCTCTTCAAAGGGGGAGTCACTCTAGACCCAAACTGCTACAGACCTAAATCTATCCTACCCTGCCTTTCTAAGGTCTTCGAAAGCCAAAGTAACAAACAGATCACCGACCATTTCGAATCCCACCATATCTTCTCCACTATGCAATCTGGTTTCTGAGCTGGTCATGGGTGCACCTCAGCCATGCTCAAGGTCCTAAACGATATCATAACTGCTATCGATAAGAGACAATACTGTGCAGCCATGTTCATCAACCTGGCCAAGGCTTTCGACTCTGTCAATCACCACATTCTTATTGGCAGACTCAACAGCCTTGGTTTCTCAAATGACTGCCATGCCTGGTTCACCAACTACTTCTCTGATAGAGTTCAGTATGTCAAATCAGAGGGCCTGTTGTCCGGACCTCTAGCAGTCTCTATGGGGGTGCCACAGGGTTCAATTCTCGGGCTGACTCTCTTCTCTGTATACATCAATGATGTTGCTCTTGCTGCTGGTGATTCTCTGATCCACCTCTTCGCAGACGACACCATTCTGTATATTTCTGGCCCTTCTTTGGACACTGTACTAACTAACCTCCAGATGAGCTTCAATGCCATACAACTATCCTTCTGTGGCCTCCAACTGCTCTTAAATGCAAGTAAAACTAAATGCATGCTCTTCAACCGATCGCTGCCCGCACCTGCCCGCCCGTCCAGCATCACTACTCTGGACGGTTCTGACCTTGAATATGTGGACAACTACAAATACCTAGGTGTGTGGTTAGACTGTAAACTCTCCTTCCAGACCCACATTCCAGACCCACATTAAAATGAAATCTAGAATCGGCTTCCTATTTCGCAAAACAAAGCATCCTTCACTCATGCTGCCAAACAGACCCTCATAAAACTGACAATCCTACCGATCCTCGACTTAGGCGATGTCATTTACAAAATAGCCTCCAACACTCTTCTCAACAAATTGGATGCAGTCTATCACAATGTCATCTGTTTTGTCACCAAAGCCCCATATACTACCCACCACTTCAACCTGTACACTCTCGTTGGCTGGCCCTCGCTTCATACTCGTCGCCAGACCCACTGGCTCCAGGTCATCTATAAGTCTTTGCTAGATTATGCCCCGCCTTATCTCAGCTCACTGGTCACCATAGTAGCATCCACCCGCAGCACACGCACCAGTAGGTATATTTCACTGGTTACCCCCAAAGCCAATTCCTCCTTTGGCCGCCTTTCCTTCCAGTTCTTTGCTGCCAATGACTGGAACGAATTGCAAAAATCACTGGAGCTGGAGACTCTTATCTCCCCCACTAACTTCAAGCACCAGCTGTCAGAGAAGCTCACAGATCGTTGCACCTGTACATAGCCCATCTGTAAATCACCCACCCAACTACCTCATCCCCATACTGTATTTATTTATTTATTTTGCTCCTTTGCACCCCAGTATCTCTACTTGCACATTCATCTTCTGCACATCTATCACTCCAGTGTTAAATTTCAATGTCGTAATTACCTCGCCACTATGGCCTATTTTATTTTACCTCCCTTATCTTACCTCATTTGCACACACTGTATATAGACTTTTTCTACTATATTATTGACTGTATGTTTGTTTGTTCCATGTGTAACTCTGTGTTGTTGTTTGTGTCGAACTGCTTCGCTTTATCTTGACCAGGTCGCAGTTGTAAATGAGAACTTGTTTTCAACTAGCCTACCTGGTTAAATAAAGTTTATATAAATAAAAGAATGTGTGAAGTGCAGTGGATAAGGGTTCTAAATGTGGATAAGGGTTCTAAACTCCAGCAGCTACACAAAGCCCTTTTGAGGCTCTTAGGATGCAGTGTTCTAACTTGAGACAGTGACATAGAACAAACTGTCCTCCATATTGCTCACAAACAGTTCAGGACTACAATAATCCAACACTCTAATATGTTTTTCAAGTGGAATGCTATTGTCTTGGGACTGTAACATTTCCAATAGTCATGCATGCACACACACACACACACACACACACACACACACACACACACACACACACACACACACACACACACACACACACACACACACACGTTCCAGTGTAATAGCCTGACTGACTAGGATTGAGAGGACTGATGGATGGGTGGCAAGTATGAATGCATGGCTCTATGTATTGAAGGTGGAGGCACAGACGCTGTGTTGTTGAGACAGGGCTCAGACCATGACCTACAGACCCTACCAGCCCCCTCAACACACACACACACACACACACACACACACACACACACACACACACACACACACACACACACACACACACACACACACACACACACTCCAACCACCAACTAAGGGTAATTCACAATATTGTCATGACTGTCCACGAGAATCCAAATAGTTCAGATAGGATTGCAAGGAATAACTTTCACTCGGGAAAGGAAAAAACTAGTGGGGATTAATAACAACTCACGTCCTGTTATAAATCAAGAGAGAAGATCCAGGCCTGTGCTCTCAAAATTTACCAAAGGAATGTGCTTTGTCTCAACAGACCTTTTTCCGCTGAAACTATAACACGTTCAAAAGCGAATACTGGAACAATATTTCTAATATAGAACATGGGGAATGGTCAGAGGCAATCAATAGAACACTAATGTAATTTTGTTTGTTATTTTGTAATGTCATTAAAAATGTTATAAAGGAAATACTGTAACTTGGAAAGTATACCCACTACATGGATGAAGTTTCCATACAATGGGTAATGCATGTAATATAGTAAATTATGAAAGAGTTTTTATTAAGAGAGGAATGTGATTTGAGAAGTTACAGTGCCTTGCGAAAGTATTCGGCCCCCTTGAACTTTGTGACCTTTTGCCACATTTCAGGCTTCAAACATAAAGATATAAAACTGTATTTTTTTATGAAGAATCATAACAAGTGGGACACAATCATGAAGTGGAACGACATTTATTGGATATTTCAAACTTTTTTAACAAATCAAAAACTGAAAAATTGGGCGTGCAAAATTATTCAGCCCCCTTAAGTTAATACTTTGTAGCGCCACCTTTTGCTGCGATTACAGCTGTAAGTCGCTTGGGGTATGTCTCTATCAGTTTTGCACATCGAGAGACTGAATTTTTTTCCCATTCCTCCTTGCAAAACAGCTCGAGCTCAGTGAGGTTGGATGGAGAGCATTTGTGAACAGCAGTTTTCAGTTCTTTCCACAGATTCTCGATTGGATACAGGTCTGGACTTTGACTTGGCCATTCTAACACCTGGATATGTTTATTTTTGAACCATTCCATTGTAGATTTTGCTTTATGTTTTGGATCATTGTCTTGTTGGAAGACAAATCTCCGTCCCAGTCTCAGGTCTTTTGCAGACTCCATCAGGTTTTCTTCCAGAATGGTCCTGTATTTGGCTCCATCCATCTTCCCATCAATTTTAACCATCTTCCCTGTCCCTGCTGAAGAAAAGCAGGCCCAAACCATGATGCTACCACCACCATGTTTGACAGTGGGGATGGTGTGTTCAGGGTGATGAGCTGTGTTGCTTTTACGCCAAACATAACGTTTTGCATTGTTGCCAAAAAGTTCAATTTTGGTTTCATCTGACCAGAGCACCTTCTTCCTCACCACATGTTTGGTGTGTCTCCCAGGTGGCTTGTGGCAAACTTTAAACAACACTTTTTATGGATATCTTTAAGAAATTGCTTTCTTCTTGCCACTCTTCCATAAAGGCCAGATTTGTGCAATATACGACTGATTGTTGTCCTATGGACAGAGTCTCCCACCTCAGCTGTAGATCTCTGCAGTTCATCCAGAGTGATCATGGGCCTCTTGGCTGCATCTCTGATAAGTCTTCTCCTTGTATGAGCTGAAAGTTTAGAGGGACGGCCAGGTCTTGGTAGATTTGCAGTGGTCTGATACTCCTTCCATTTCAATATTATCGCTTGCACAGTGCTCATTGGGATGTTTAAAGCTTGGGAAATATTTTTGTATCCAAATCCTGCTTTAAACTTCTTCACAACAGTATCTCGGACCTGCCTGGTGTGTTCCTTGTTCTTCATGATGCTCTCTGCGCTTTTGACGGACCTCTGAGACTATCACAGTGCAGGTGCATTTATACGGAGACTTGATTACACACAGGTGGATTGTATTTATCATCATTAGTCATTTAGGCCAACATTGGATCATTCAGAGATCCTCACTGAACTTCTGGAGAGAGTTTGCTGCACTGAAAGTAAAGGGGCTGAATAATTTTGCACGCCCAATTTTTCAGTTTTTGATTTGTTAAAAAAGTTTGAAATATCCAATAAATGTCGTTCCACTTCATGATTGTGTCCCACTTGTGGTTGATTCTTCACAAAAAAATACAGTTTTATATCTTTATGTTTGAAGCCTGAAATGTGGCAAAGGGTCGCAAAGTTCAAGGGGGCCGAATACTTTCGCAAGGCACTGTATGAGAGAAAATTGTATTCCATAACTTTGCACAGTGAGTAATCACCGCCCTGGAGTGAGGTCAGGGAGCGTGCCAGCCTGCCGGAATTGCCCCTTTCGGGAAAAAGGTATAAATGATGGGTTAAGAAAAAAACACATGGAGCCAGAACTTGAACTTTGAATCTCAACATGAGGTGGAGACAATAAAACCACCTCCCGGACAATCACTGGAACAGCTGATTAGCTGTTCTAAGTAAAGTATCTTCAAAATCGAATTTTAGTAGGACCATTCTGTTGCTCTGCTCAAACCATCATATTACGCTAATCTCATCACCCCACTGAAGATAGGCTGGCTAGCCTATCTTCAAAGAAGCATCTAAACACATTCATGATTTCTTGCTCAAAGTGGGCACGGTTCATGTGCAAAGTATGTCGTTATTGTAGGTGAGAGTAGTTTCTGAATGTGGCAATGTTAACCTCTTGAAGCTAGGGGGCAGAATTTTCACTTTTGGATAAATAGCGTGCCCAATTTCAACTTCCTGCTACTCATTTCAAGGATATAAGACATGCATATTATTCATAGATTTGGATAGAAAACACTCTGAAGTTTCTAAAACTGTTTGAATCATGTCTGTGAGTAAAACAGAACTTATGTAGCAGACAAAACCCCAATGACTAATTGTTCTGAATTTCTTTTCTTCCCCTCTCTGTTCCCTTATTGTCTTTGCCATGGGATATTTCATAGGAACCTATTTTCAGTTCCTACCGCTTCCACAGTCTTTGGAATTTGGTTGAGGTTATTCCTTTGTGCAATGAAGAAGTAGACCAACTCGGAACTGGGGACACTTTTGTGAGTTGCACAAGATGTGAAAAGCAGCGCTAGTTTGTTTTCTTTCCTGTATTGAATACAAATTGCCCTGTCTACAATTTGATTGATTATTAACGTTTAAAAATACCTAACGTTGTATCACAAAAGTAGTTTGAAATATTTTGGGAAAGTTTATAGGCAACTTTTGAAATATTTTGTAGCGACGTTGCGTTTTTGTAAGCTGTTTTTTCTGGATCAAAAGCGCTTTATAAATGGACATTTTGGATATATATTGACAGAATGAATCGAACAAAAGGACCAATTGTGATGTTTATGGGACATATTGGAGTGCCAACAAAAGAAGCTCGTCAAAGGTAATGCATGTTTTATATTTTATTTCAGCGTTTTGTGTAGCGCCTGCAGGGTTGTAATATGCTAGCTCCTTTGTCCACTGCTGGTGCAGATGTTGCAGGCTATCAGATAATAGCTTCTTATGCTTTCGCCGAAAAGCATTTTTAAAATCTGACATGCTGGCTGGATGCACAACGAGTGTAGCTTTAATTGAGTATCTTACATGTGTGATTTAATGAAAGTTTGAATTTTATAGCATTTTATTTGAATCTGGCGCTCTGCATTTCCCCTGGCAATTACAAATACATTGGTTTAATGATGAACTTCTTGTTAATCCAGCCACAGTGTCAGATTTCAAAAAGGCTTTACGGCGAAAGCAAACCATGCTATTATCTAAGGACTGCACCCCATCAAACAAACACATGAAAATCGTAATTCAACCCGCCAGGCATGACACAAAATGCAGAAATATGCCTAACCTTTGACAAGCTTATTTTGTTGGCACTCCAATATGTCCCATAAACATCACAAATGGTCCTTTTGTTCGATTAATTCCGTCGATATATATCCAAAATGTACATTTATTTGGCGCGTTTGATGCAGAAAAACACCAGTTCCAACTTGCTCAACGTGACTACAAAATATCTCAAAAGTTACCTGTAAACTTTGCCAAAACATTTCAAACTACTTTTGTAATACAACTTTAGGTATTTTTTAACGTAAATAATCGATAAAATTGTAGACGGGATGATCTGTGTTCAATACAGGAAGAAAACAAACTGAAGCTAGCTTTCTGGTCACGCGCCTCTATCTAACAGTACACTTCAAGTGACAATATGAATATTGAATAGATTATAAAACAACCATATGAATGTTTTAACAGCACAGAAGGACAGCATCTGATGGGGAAGGTTAAAGGCACGTGAGACCACATGGCACTTAACTACAGATGCCAATTGGAACGCAGACACTCCAAAAGGGCTACGTATCAAGCAGCCGGAAGTTGGGTGGGAAAAGTAATTACTCACGATAATTGTCCAAATCAAACTCTAGTACTAACATTAATTGCACCATATGAACAACAGACTGTGGTAGTGGCACATTTCTTCTGGGTATGTGGAGGGCAAAGATTAAGGGCAACATTACCAAAAGGATGGACAGGCCTTTGTGCAATGGAATCCTAGTGATACTAAGCAGAACACTACAAAACATAGAGTAAGGAGGGAATATAAAGGGAGCTGCCACCTGGCCAAAACCCTGGATAAACCTCCGGTAGTAATTGGCAAACCCTAAAAACCGCTGCACCTCCTTTACCGTGGTGGGAGTAGGCCAATTACGCACGGCTGAAATGCGGTCACTCTCCATCTCCACCCTTGATGTGGGAATGCGGTACCCCAGGAAGGAGACGGCCTGCTGGAAGAACAGGCATTTCTCAGCCTTGACGTACAGGTCATGCTCCAATAATCGTCCAAGCACCCTGCGCACCAGGGACACATGCTTGGCACATGTAGCGGAGAATATCAGAATGTCATCAATATACACCACTACACCCTGCCCGTGCAGGTCCCTGAAAATCTTGTCTACAAAGGCTTGCAAAACTGATGGAGCATTCATCAACCCGTATTGCATGACGAGGTACTCATAATGCCCTGAGGTGGTACTGAACACTGTCTTCCACTCGTCTCCCTACCGGATACGCACCAGGTTGTACGCGCTCCTGAGGTCTAGTTTCGTGAAGAAGGGCGCCCCGTGCATTGACTAAATCGCTGTGGCGATGAGAGGTGATCACTGTGATTTGATTTAGACCTCGATAGTCAATACACGGGCGCAGACCTCCCTCCTTCTTCTTCACAAAAAATAAATTAGAGGAGACGGGTGAGGTGGAAGACCGAATGTACCCCTGACGCAGGTATATGGAGACATATGTCTCCATAGCCGCTGTCTCCGCTTGTAACATGGGATACCCGTGACTCCTGGGAAGTTCAACGTCTACCAGGAGATTTATCGCACAATCCCCCTGTCGATGGGGTGGTAATTGAGTCACCTTCTGTAAGAAGAAAGACAAATCGGCACTTTCAGGAGGAATGTGCACGGTGGAGACCTGGTCTGGACTTTCCACCATAGTAGCACCAACGGAAACCCCTAAACACCTCCCCCAGCACTCTCGTGACCACCCCTTGAGAGCCCTCCGTTGCCACGAAACAGTGGGATCATGACAGACTAACCAGGGTAGGCCTAGCACCACGGGAAACGCAGGAGAATCAATAAGGAAGAGACTGATTCTCTCCTTTTGACCCTCCTGCGTCACCATGCCCAGGGGCGCGGTGAACTCCCTAATCAACCCGGACCCTAATGGCCGACTGTCTAGGGCTTGAACTGGGAAGGGCATATCCACTGGAACAATGGGGATCCCTAATCTATGGGCAAATGATCTGTCAATGAAATTCCCAGCTCGACGAGCTCCTCGTGCTGGGGATGCGGGAAAAACTCAGGAAAAGTAACGTTCAAAATGTGAGCAACAGAGAGCTCTGGGTGAGCATGGTGCCGGTTCACCTGGGGTAACGCGAGACTGCCCTGCCTGCTGCCTCGACTCCCAGAGGAACCTCCCCAGCACCGACCGGCAGTGTGCCCTCTGCGGCCACAGATAGTGCATGAAACAGAACCTCCTCCGGTCTCCCTAAGCGCAGCGAAACCCTGCTCCATGGGCGTCGGAGCGGTGGTGCTGGGGGATGGAATGGACAGACCCCGATCTGGATGTCCGTGGGTAGCCAGCAGGTTATCCAACCGAATGGACAGGTCCACCAGCTAATCGAAAGTGAGGGTGGTGTCCCAGCAGGCCAACTCCCGATGGACGTCCTCGCGCAAACTGCAACGATAGTGGTTGATCAGGGCCCTGTTGTTCCATCCCACGCCAGCGTCCAGGGTCCGGAAGTCCAGAGCGAACTCCTGGGCGCTCCTCGTCCCCTGCCTCAGATGAACGAGACATTCACCGGATGGTCGAAGTCTGCCCGGAAGCGGCGAAGTGGTCCAGCGTAGCCTTTCCTTCTCCCCACATGGCGTTGGCCCACTCCAGGGCTCTCCCTGAGAGGCATGAGACGAGGGCGGACACCCTCTCTCTGTCCGAAGGCGACGGGTGAATGGTTGCTAGGTAGAGCTCCAGTTGTAATAGGAAACCCTGACATTGTGCAGCCGTCCCACCACACTCCCTAGGTAGGGCCAGACGAATCCCACTGGGACCAGGTGAAAGAGGGGCACGTAGTGGAGACCTTGGTTGCTCTGGCAGAGGCACTGGAGGACCTCACTTTCTCTGCCAGCGATCCATAGTCTGTAGGACGCGGTCGATGGTGGCGCCGAGATGATGGAGCATCGCCTCTTGGTCCTGGACGCGCTCCTCGACCCCAATTACAGGGGTACCTGGTCTTGCTGACTTCATGACGATAGTGGTGTGTGATTCTGTCAGGCGGTGGGTGTAGCTGGTGTATGAAGTCAGGCGCAGGAGAGCAGAGATGAGTGAACAACGTACTTTACTCAAGAAAATAGCACTAGTAACAGTACCAATGAGCGAACAATAACGGTTGCCACAAAACACGGGTGAAAAAAGCACCCGGACAAAACCAGACGGAAATGTACCAACATGAACAAAAAACAATCACACACAAAGACATGGGGGAAACAGAGGATTAAATACATGACCAGTAATTGGGAAATGTATGTGGAAAAACGAGACAAAACAAATGGAAAATGAAAAACGTATCGGCGATGGCTAGATGACCGGCGACGTCGACTGCCGAACACCGCCCGAACAAGGAGAGGCATCGACTTCTGCAGAAGTCGTGACAGAAGGCTACTGGACATGCACATGGGTTATTCATACATAGACAACATCGCCCTGAACTTGTGAAGACCTTTGGACAGGAACATTAGTTAATCAGTTATAGGCACCATTAGACCTGCAGTAGGAGTGTGCATGTCTGTGTGTCACGCCACCAATAGAATCTATGCCCTAATGTCTGAGCCAGTAAGAGAATGGAAACTAAGCAAGAAAACAAGATTAGGGTGGCCAAGGCTAAAATGTATTAATAATTTACATAAAGTGGAGTGACTGTTATGTTAGGGTAAAACTGTATAAAAGCAGAGTACTGAGACTGGATAGATCTGTTCTTCCATGGAATTGCTCTTCTTCTGTTACTTTTGTAGTAAAGTATAATTGAATTTACAAGTTCCGTTATCTGTGAAATATTTGATTCAATATTTCCACGACATAAATGGCGAACCTGACACCTCACAAGTTGTGGCATATCAGAATGCTTCAAACACCTGTGCACATTTTTGTTTCCGCCTTAGCGCTACACAGCTGATTCAATTGATCAAGTCATCAGCAAGCTTCAAGTGGTATTTATGTCTTATTTATGACATTATCTTCTATTGTTTGTCCTCATGTGTCTGTTTTTCAGCATAAAGTACTATGTAGCCACTTAGTGTAGACACCAGGTGAGACCACACACACACAATGACAGTCTCTCTCCTTCACTTCATCCTTCTCCCCCATCTCCCTTAATCCTCTAGGTTATATCAGCTGTGTTGGTGAACCCCTCCCCCATTTGAACTGGCTGACACAGAGGGCACAGCATGATCATAGGTGAGAGGTGGTTGGGTCAACAGGAAGTATTTTTGAAGAGATGCTTTACATTGAAATACAGATGGAGATGTAGTAGTCCCAGAGTTAATGATCCAAGGTCAGTTTTGCACTTCACTTCCTGATGATTACGATCACTGACCGTATTAGAAAATAAAAAAAACGTCTTAATCATGCTCTCTCTCTATCCATCTGTCTCGTTTGCAGGTATGTTTTGATGTGAGGGAGGAAGCCAGTCCCGTCATCGCCACCTCACCCGCTCTTAAGATAACCTTTGGGCCAACTTGGGGACCAAGGCTGGTTAGGAGATATTGTAATTGTGATGAACTGAGAGAATATTAGGGTAGCACTGTAATTCGTTAATCATATGCTGTCTGCTTCTGTTCTTACCTCTTTCCCTTTCTGTCTTCTACATCTCTCTCCCCACCTCATCTTTCTTCCTCGTTTTATAATGCACACTATATGTGCATTGAAGCACAGATTGAATTTGTCTTTATAATATAATATTACAATTATCATCATTATAATGCATGTATTATGTATTTATAACCCATGGATAATGAACTTCTTTCAATAAAGTGTTTCACATTCTCCACGGGTTGAAATTAAGTATCTAATTGAAATACTATCCTGTGTCCTCAGATTAACGCCGATGAAGGGATTTAGATATGTATAGTTTTTTTCTGTATATATGAAATACAAATCAGCCTTTACTTAAATCATGTTTCTAGTCTATTGCATAGTTACAATGTGTAATCATTGATGTCCCAGGAGCAGGAGTGGTAAAGTGAAGTGTATAATTGTAATACGTACATGCACAGCATCATTCAAATAATGGAGTTTGATACACCTGATATTGGATATGACTGAAAAATAATGTCTCACAGAGATTCATACCTGAACCACACCTTTACTTGCCAAGGAAGAGTACATGATCAGTGAATATATTCAATGTACAGGCTAAAATGTGGGGATCTCATGCGTGGTAATAACTACAGTACCTACATCCTTGACACAATAAAGTTATTATATTCCACTCTATCCATAGGCTTCATTAATGCCATTCAGACTTGAAGTTGATACAACAGCAATGATAGCTGAGGTTCATAGATTGGTATGAATATTATTTCAGAATGTTTTAGGGTCCATACACAAATCGGCAACATACTGTAACTAGCTACACATCCATAGGCATACAGTTATTTTTCCACGACACAATAAGCAATTAAATAGTTAGCTAGCTATGTTACTTCAGCTGCATTGCACAGCAAGGCAAGCTTACACAATTGTACATTCAATTTGCAATAAATGCTTTAGCTAGTTAGATTCTTTACATCCACTGTTTCCCAAGATGACAGCCTGGTTTGCTGGTTTTCTGAGGAGTCCCTAAAACATTAAACATCACGAATTACAATGTCATACTCATGTCATAACACCAGCTAGCTAGTTGGCTAATGTTAGCTAGTCAGCTAACTTGCTAAATAGCTATTCTTGTAAATGAACTTTATGACATAAAAATATGCACAATCGTTTGTCTCTACATTAACTAACATGTTCTTCTCAATTGTAATTTTTTTGCTTGAATCATTATGACATTATAATAACTTACATTTACTTCCACCGTAACGTCTTTGCTGAAGAAAGTCACCAGGGACGGGTAGCTTGCGTCAAATTTGTCAATGGAACCACTGGATTAGATTGGTCATATAAAAACCTTGGGACCCAAATGCATAATGAGTGCTCTAACTCCCCCTTGTGGTGGTCTGGAGCAATGAAGCCGTGACGCCGGGTACCTTAAAATTTCTCAAGCATACAAGTATTTTACACCATTTTAAATTCTCGTTAATCCAGCCACAGTGTCTGATTTCAAAAAGGCTTTACAGCGAAAGCACCACAAACGATTATGTTGGGTCACCACCAAGTCACAGAAAAACACAGCCATTTTTCCAGCCAAAGAGAGGAGTCACAAAAAGCAGAAATATAGATCAAATGAATCACTAACCTTTGATGATCTTCATCAGATAACAGTCATAGGACTTCATGTTACACAATACATGTATGTTTTGTTCGATAAAGTGTATATTTATATCCAAAAATTTCATTTTACATTGGCGTGTTATGTTCAGTAGTTCCAAAACATGCAGTGATTTTGCAGAGAGCCACATCAATTCACAGAAATAAACATTGATAAAAGATACAACTATTATACATGGAACTTTAGATAAACGTCTCCTTAATGCAACCGCTGTGTAAGATTTTTTTTTTACTTTACGGAAAAAGCACACCATACAATAATCTGAGTACGGCGCTCAGAGACCAAAACAGCCAAAATGATATGATATGCGCCATGTTGTGTAGTCAACATTAGTGTAGTCAACATTAGTCAGAAATAGCATTATAAATATTCACTTACCTTTAATGCACTCCCAGGAATCCCAGTTCCACAAATTTTTTTTGATTTGTTCGCTAAAGTTCATAATTTATGTCCTTATTCATCCAAGCTACTCAATACTGCCCCCCCCCCCCCCCCCCCCCCCGCCCGTCACCAATAAGTTAAAGGAGGAACTACTATTGCACTCCACACTGCCATTTTCCACCTGGACAAAAGGAACACCTATGTGAGAATACTGTTCATTGACCACAGCTCAACCCTAACCCTAACCCTTTCACCTTTATTTAACCAGGTAGGCTAGTTGAGAACAAGTTCTAATTTACAACTGCGACCTGGCCAAGATAAAGCAAAGCAGTGTGACACAGACAACAACACAGAGTTACACATGGCATAGCATGGAATAAACAGTAAACAAGTCAATAACACAATAAACAAGTCAATGACACAGTAGGAAAAAATAAAGTCTATATACAGTGTGCGCAAAAGGCATGAGGAGCTAGGCAATAAATAGGCCACGGTAGCAAAGAATTACAATTTAGCAGATTAACACTGGAGTGATAAATGAGCAGATGATGATGTGCAAGTAGAGATACTGGTGTGCAAAATAGCAGAAAAGTAAATAAAAACAGTATGGGGATGAGGTAGGTAGATTGGGTGGGCTATTTTCAGACGGACTATGTACAGCTGCAGCAATCATTAAGCTAAGGACTAAACACCTGGGACTAAACACCTCCCTTTGCAACTGGATCCTGGACTTCCTGATGAGCTGCCCCCCAGGCTGTAAGGGTAGGCAACAACACATCTGCCACGCTGATCCTCAACACTGGGGCCCCTCAGGGGTGCGTGCTTAGTGGCCAAGCACAAATTCAACACCATCATTAAGTTTGTTGACAACACAACAGTGGTAGGCCTGATCACTGACAATGATGAGACAGCCTATAGGGAGGAGGTCAGAGACCTGGTAGTGTGGTGCCAGGACAACAACCTCTCCTTCAATGTGAGCAAGACAAAGGAGCTGATCGTGGACTATAGGAAACGGTAGGCCAAGCACACCACTTTACACTTCAGCGAGGCTAAAGTGGAGCAGGTAGAGAGCTTCAAGCTCCTTGGTGTCCACATCACCAACAAACTAACATGGTCCAAGCACACCAAGACAGTCATGAAGAGGGCACAATAAAATGCTACAGAGGGTTGTGCGTACGGTCCAGTACATCACTGGTGACAAGCTTCCTGACATCCAGGACCTATATTCTAGGCGGTGTCAGAGGAAGGCCCCAAAAACTGTCAAATACTCCAGTCACCCAAGTCATAAACTGTTCTCTCTGTTACCCCACGGGAAGCGGTACCGGAGCGTCAAGTCTAGGACCAAAAGGCTCCTTAACAGCTTCTACCCCGAAGCCATAAGACTGCTGAACATTTAATCAAATGGCCACCCGGACTGTTTTTACACTGTTGCTACTCGCTGTTTATTATCTATGCATAGCCACTTTACAAATGACCTTGACTAACCTGTACTCCGGCACTTTGACTCTGTACCGGTACCCCCAGTGATTTTGATTTGATTTGATTACCGGTACCCCCTGTATATAGCCTTGTTATTGTTATGTCATTTTCTTGTGTTACTTTTTGATTTGATTTTTCACTTTAGTGTATTTAGCAAATATTTGTATTAACTCTATTTTTTAAACTGCATTGTTGGTTAAGGGCTTGTAAGTAAGAATTTCACGGTTAGGTCTACACCTGTTGTATTCGGCCCTTGTGACAAATACAATTTTATTTTTGGGTCTCAAATTTGTATAACACATTTATTTTTATTTTTAAATGTTCTTCTGAGCCGTAACAATTTACCCATGATGGTCACAAGGACTTAAGTATGTTTACCCTGTGATGTTCAGATGCCGAGGGACAGTGATATGAAGTTTGGCAAAATATGTAATGAATGTCATAAAATGTCACAATGTGATTGATTTACGACTGTTTCTACATTTTGAACAGTTGGGTCTATCAACTCAGCGGAAAAGGAATATGATGAAAGAGAACATTCTCAGCTACTGTATTCTCAGCTACGGGTCAGTGTAGGCTGAATCGAACATAAGGGAAGGGTTAACCATTCAGAATTAATTAAGGAGGAGCCACAGCAGGAGGAGCAACCCACCCACTGGGACATTCAACATCTATTCCACGTTGGTTCAGCATAATTTCATTGAAACGAAGTGGATATGATGTTGATTCCACCAGTGTGTGCTCAGTGGACAGGATGTATGTCACACCCTGGCCATAGAGAGGCTTTTTATTCTAGGGTGACTAGGGTGGGCGTTCTATGTTCTTTTTTCTATGTTTTTGTATTTCTTTGTTTTTGGCCGGGTATGGTTCTCAATCAGGGACAGCTGTCTGTCGTTGTCTCTGATTGAGAACCATACTTAGGTAGCTCTTGCCCACATGGGTTTTGTGGGTAGTTGTTTTCTGTTTTGTGTATTGCACCTTGCAGAACAGTTCGTTTGTCATTTTGTTGTTTTTTGTTCAAGTATTCGTATTGATTCAAAGGTATTATGAATACTTACCACGCTGCACCTTGGTCTTCTCCTTCTCCCGACAACAGACGTTACAATGTAATAGACACCTCGAAATTTGACGTTTGGAGAAAAGTGGATAAATGTCAGAATCTGAAGTCAAAATGGTAAAACCGTGAGATCTTATTGCACACACAGCCAGTGAGGCCATACGTTTGTTTCTCTCACTGTCCCAAATGAGCAGAGTAAATAACTTTTTACTGTCTTATGGTGGCGAGGGAGGAACACCCCATTCATTATGGGTTAGGATGTAAAGTGTGTTATTATTGAGTGAAGAGTGTGTATTAGTAGGGAACTGGGGACTGACTTATATTATCTATCCAGTCTCACTGAGAAGCACTGGAATGTTCATGGGCTGCCTCTGCCTTTGCCCTGCCTCAACTACACACACACACACACACACGGCACTGAGAGAGCTGAGTGCTGAGATGGGGGCCGTGTCCAACACAAGTTAGCCTGGAATGAAGATTGACACCCCGGGATTAAAACCAACATGAAATTTGAGTCAACCAACACACACACACACACACACACACACACACACACACACACACACACACACACACACACACACACACACACACACACACACCACAAACATTTCTGAAATTAGAGTTAACCAGCGGGGCCAGACTCTGACCAGGACAGAGCACAGTAATGAGGTGGTATGGAGAGGGACAGCTCAGCCCTGTGAGTGTGTGTGCTTGTGTGTGTGTACGTGCCTGTGTATGTGCACGCTCACACGAGTATGTTTGCGTACGCTTGTCAATATGTAAAAACAGAGAAAGGTTTACTGCTGATCAGAGTTAATTTGACTTATGCTCTTGCGACTCTGTGTGGTAACAGTGGTCTTGTGAGGGGGGAGTTTGTCTCTGAGGGGGGAGTTTGTCTGTGAGGAAGGAGTACGTCTGTGAAAGTGTGTGATGGGGAGAAGCCTTGTTAGTGAAATGGAGAAACCACAGTTGGAAAGGCGAGCGTATTTAAATCATTATTTTGGTCTGCTAGTGATTCTATAATAACACACACACACATACACACACACACACTGCAAGTCTAACACATACCCACTACATACCCAATACATTATATAGGCTGGTAACAGTATTGTTTGCACCTGAAAGCCTGACACACATTTCCCTCTCTCTCCTCCAAATTCCTAGTGAGATGGGAGAGTGCTCAGAGGTAGGCATTAGGCAACCCTGGAACTACGGGTTCATTTGGGATTCAGTACGTGTGACAGAAAGCCTGAACTCAACCCTCCTATCCATGCATGTGTTATATGGAACAACAGAGACCAGAGTATATAATCAGCCCAAGAGAGACAAGAGAGCCACAGAGAACCAACAGAAAAACTGTAAAGGACACATTGAGAGCAGCAGCACAGCAGGCAATCAGGGTTTTCAGATTACCACTGTGATAATCTGCACACTATACCATCTGTGTTAACAAACCACAATCAAGATGTATGTGATAACTGATATGTATTACACTGTATCAGTTTACCCAGTAATCAGAGGTATTACTGAACTCTACATTACATTAATGTTCCAGGGGTGCATGTGTTCCCCATTAGGACGAGATCTGTGGGGTTGATAATGCCGTGTGTGTGTGTGTGTGTGTGTGCATGTGCGTATATGCACTTGTGTGTGCGGAGGTGTGCGTGTTTGTGTGTGTATGTCTGCACCAGAGGTTAATAGGGTGTGGTTTCAGTAGCATGCAGGGCCCACTTTCTGGGGTTTGGCTCTGATACTGTAATACAGCTGTGGCACAGCTGAGCAGCTGTGTGTGCGTGCGTGTGTGTGTGTGTGTGTGTGTGTGTGTGTGTGTGTGTGTGTGTGTGTGTGCGTGTGTGTGTGTGTGTTTTTGGGTCTGCTGTCAAACCAAATCAAATCAAATTTTATTGGTCACATACACATGGTTAGCAGATGTTAATGTGAGTGTAGCGAAACGCTTATGCTTCTAGATCCGACAGTGCAGCAGTATCTATCAGGTAATATCTAACAATTCCACAACAAAACCTAATATCTAGCAAATTCCACAACAAAACTTAATACACACAATCTAGTAAAGGAATGTGATAAGAATATATAAGTATAAAATATATGGATGAGCAGAGACAGAGCGGCTAAGATGCAATAGATAGTAAGGAATGGTGAATGATGGTGAATGGTGATGGTGATGGTGAAGGAATCAGTATACAGTATACAGTATATACAGTTGAAGTAGGAAGATTACATACAATTAGGTTGGAGTCATTAAAACTCATTTTTCAACCACTCCACACATTTCTTGTCAACAAACTACAGTTTTGGCAAGTCGGTTAGGACATCTACTTTGTGCATGCCACAAGTCATTTCTCCAACAATTGTTTACAGACAGATTATTTCACTTATAATTCACTGTATCACAATTCCAGTGGGTCAGAAGTTTACATACACTAAGTTGACTATACATTTAAACAGTTCGGAAAATTCCAGAAAATGATGTCATGGCTTTAGAAGCTTCTGATAGGCTAATTGACATAATCTGAGTCAATTGGAGGTGTACCTGTCGATGTATTTCAAGGCCTACCTTCAAACTCAGTGCCTCTTTGTTTGACATCATGATTAAATCAAAAGAAATCAGCCAAGACCTCAGAAAGAAAATTGTAGACCTCCACAAGTCTGGTTCATCCTAAGGAGCAATTTCCAAATGCCTGAAAGTACCACATTCATCTGTACAAACAATAGGACACAAGTATAAACACAGTGGGACCACACAGCCATCATACCGCTCAGGAAGGAGACACGTTCTGTCTCCTAGAGATGAACGTACTTTGGTGCAAAAAGCGCAAATCCATCCCAGAACAGCAGCAAAGGACCTTGTGAAGATGCTGAAGGAAAGAGGTACAAAGGTATCCATATCCACAGTAAAACAAGTCTTATATTGACATAACCTGAAATGTCACTCAACAAGTATGAAGCCACTGCTCCAAATTGCCATAAAAAAAGCCAGACTACGGTTTGCAACTGCACATGGGGGCAAAGAGCATTCTTTTTGGAGAAATGCCCTCTGGTCTGATGAAACAAAAATAGAACTGTTTGGCCATAATAACCATCGTTATTTTTGGAGGAAAAAGGGGGAGGCTTGCAAGCCGAAGAACAGCATCCCAACCGTGAAGCACGGTGTGTGGCAGCATCATGTTGTGGGATGCTTTGCTGCAGGAGGGACTGGTGCACTTCACAAAATAGATGGTATCATGAGGCAGAAACATTATGTGGATATATTGAAGCAACATCTCAAGACATCAGTCAGGAAGTTAAAGCTTGGTCACAAATGGGTCTTCCAAATGGACATTGACCCCAAGCATACTTCCAAAGTTGTGGCAAAATGGCTTAAGGACAACAAAGTCAAGGTATTGGAGTGGCCGTCACAAAGTCCTGACCTCAATCCTATAGAAAATTTGTGGGCAGAACTGAAAAAGCGTGTGCGAGCAAGGAGGCCTACAAACCTGAACGCAATGCTACCAAATACTTATTGAGTGTATTTAAACTTTTGACCCACTGGGAATGTGATGAAAGAAATAATAGCGGAAATAAATTATTCTCTACTATTATTCTGACATTTCACATTCTTAAAATAAAGTTGTGATCCTAATTGAATATTTACTGGGATTAAATGTCAGGAATTGTGAAAAACTGAGTTTAAATGTATTTGGCTAAGGTGTATGTAAACTTCCCACTTCAACTGTACATGTACGTCTCGTGTTTGAGCTGTTGAATTGCGACTCCACTTTGTCTCTATACTGACGCTTTGCTTGTTTGATTGCCTTACAAAGGGAATAACTACACTGTTTGTATTCAGCCATTTTCCAGTCGCCTTGCCATGATTATATGCAATGGTACGTGCTTTCAGTTCTGCGCGAATGCGGCCATCAATCTACGGTTTCTGGTTAGGGAAGGTTTCAATAGACACAATGGGTACAACATCTCCTATACACTTCCTTATAAACTTACTCACCGAGTCAGCGTAAACATCAATGTTATTATCTGAGGCTACCCGGAACATATCCCAATCCACGTGATGGAAGCATCCTTCTAGCATGGAATCCGATTGGTCAGACCAGCGTTGGATAGACCTAAGCATGGGCACTTCCTGTTTTAGTTTCTGCCTATAGGAGGGGAGCAACAAGATGTAGTCATCGTCAGATTTGCCAAAAGGAGGGCGGGGAAGGGCCTTGTATGCATCGCAAAATTAAGAGTAGCAATGGTCAATCGTGTTTCTCACTCGTGTACTGCAACCAATATGCTGATATAATTTAGGTAGCCTTGTTCTCAAATCAGCTTTGTTAAAATCCCCAGCTACAATAAATTCAGCTTCAGGATATATGGTTTCCAGTTTGCATAAAGTCCAGTGAAGTTCCTTGATGGCCGTCTTAGTATCCACTTGATTGTGAAGAATTCTAGGTCAGGTGAACAATAGGACTTGAGTTCTTGTATGTTACAACTACACCATGAGTCATTAATCATGAAACATACACCCCCCGCCCTTCTTCTTACTGGAGATATGTTTATTCATTTCGGGGCGATGCACTGAAAATCCCATTGGCTGTATGGACTCCGACAGAATGTCCCCAGCTAGTCAGTGTGTTACAATCCCAGAAATCTCTTTGGAAAGCAACTCTTGCCCTGATTTCGTCGACTTAGCGAGCAATATCCTCGGAAGCGGTGGGTGGTGTGCACTCATCCCAAGCCTCACTAGAAGAC
Source organism: Oncorhynchus mykiss (assembly GCF_057628025.1). NCBI lineage: Eukaryota > Metazoa > Chordata > Actinopteri > Salmoniformes > Salmonidae > Oncorhynchus > Oncorhynchus mykiss. Next base: position 51,556,310 of record NC_143028.1, read on the forward strand.
CTCTCCGGCACCCTCTCCTCCGGCGGCGTTGTTTTGGGTTGGTCTCTGGAATCGTTCAAATGCCCTGGGAGGTGCAAAGGATCTGCTTTGTGAAAGTTGTATTACTGGTCGTAGTTGTGCTGGTGAGTTGACGTCTCTCTGATGTCCAATAGTTCTTCCTGGCAGTATGTAATAACACTTAAAGTTTTCTGTACTAACAATGTAAGAAATAATACATTAAAAAACAAAATACTGCACAGTTTCCTAAGGACTAGAAGCGAAGCTGCCATCTCTATCGGCGCCATCTTACTTGTCTGTAACACATGGTAGGCAGCAGCAGCTAATAGCTCTATGCAAGTGTACTGCTGAGCTACGTACATAGGAACCATGTTTTCTAACCTGCACTGGGCTAAAGCATGGTGGCTCTGAACAAAGCTCACTAAATTGTCACCAAACACAAACCCTCTAATGCAGCTCCACTGCTACTGAAGCCAACCTTCTATGGTGTCACTGAGGAAAGCATCTAAATTGACCCAGGCTTTTTAGTTTTGTATTTCTGCTGGTTGTCCTTCCTCCCTGTCACTTGAAGAGAGCAGTAGTTTCCCAGCTACAATTCAGTTCCTAGTTAAAAAGCAAGGACCAATGCAAGTACAGCTGTGGCCTTTAAACAGTGGAGCTGTTCACCCTGGAACTACATTTTCAATGTTGCCGTCTGAACATTGTTTGCTATGCTGTTACTGAATGCAGCCCACTGCTACTTTATGCTGTAATCCTGAATACTGTTCCAATTTGACACATTGTAATTCCAGTGTCTCTGAATGTTGCCTTGTTGTCTCTTAACATAACCTTTGAATGCAGCCTTGTCCATTCTGTGTGAAATAAATGCCCAGTTGGCAAGTTCGTTATAATGAGCGGACCAAGGCGCAGCGTGAGTAGAGTTCCACATATTTATTAAGTGAAACCCAAAACAGCAAATAAATAAATGAACGTGCCATTTGTAGCGCACATAGCACTAAACAAAAACAATATCCCACAATGCAGGTTGGAAAAGGACCACACTAAGTATGATACCCAATTAGAGGCAACGATTATCAGCTGCCTCCAATTGGGAACCATACTCACACCAACATAGAAAATAAAGACTAGAAAACTCCCTAGTCACACCCTGACCTAAAACACCATAGAGAACCCTGCTCTCTATGGTAAGGGCGTGACTGTACCCCCCCCCCCCCCCCCACCAAAGGTGCGGACTCCGACCGCAAGACCTGAACCTAGATGGGGAGGATTAGGGTGGGCAACTAGCGTCGGTGGCGACTCTGGTGCAGGACATAGCACCCGCTCAGACCTCGGATCAAGCCATGAAGCCGGCCTGAACGCCTTGCCCGGGCTGGGCACCAGAGCAGAGGAAGGCTCAGGCCATGGAGCGGGACTGGACGCCGTGCCTGGACTGAGCACCGGCGCAGAGGAAGGCTCAGGCCATGGAGCGGGACTGGACGCCGTGCCTGGACTGGGCACTGGCGCAGAGGAAGGCTCAGGCCATGGAGCGGGACTGGACGCCATGCCTGGACTGAGCACCGGCGCAGAGGAAGGCTCCGGCCATGGAGTGGGACTGGATGCCGTGCCTGGACTGGGCACTGGCGCAGAGGAAGGCTCAGGCCATGGAGCGGGACTAGACGCCGTGCCTGCACTAGGCACCGGCGCAGAGGTCTCGGGGCTGGTGACACACTCTTCAGGGCGAGTACAGGGAGCCGGCACAGAACGTACCGGGCTGGGAAGGCGCACTGGAGGCCTGGTGCGTGGAGCCAGGACAGGTTTCACCGGACTGATGACACGCTCTTCAGGGCGAGTGCGGGGAGCTGGCACAGGACGTACCGGGCTGAGAAGGTGCACTGGAGGCCTGGTGCGTGGAGCCAGCACAGGTTTCACCGGACTGATGACAGACTCTTCAGGGCGAGTGCGGGGAGCCGGCACAGAACGTACCGGGCTGGGAAGGCGCTCTTCAGGGCGAATGTGCTGCAGAATACACCTAACCCACATCTGTTTCCGATCTCCCTCCTCCAACAGCTCCATCGACTCCCCGACGGTCTCTGGCTCTCTCCTCGGCTCGACCGACCACCCCTTACGCCCTCCCAAAAGAATCTTGGGGTTTCCGTGGCCGCGGACGCTGTCTTCGCTGTCCTCCTATATTCCTTGGCGACTCCCTCCAAGGAAGGGTCTCGCATCCACCAATTATTTCCTCCCATGTCCAACTCTCCTTTTCCTCCATGACACGCTGCTTGGTCCTGTAGTGGTGGGATATTCTGTCAAGTTCGTTATAATGAGCGGACCAAGGTGCAGCGTGAGTAGAGTTCCACATATTTATTAAGTAAACAAAAACAATATCCCACAACGCAGGTGGGAAAAGGACCACACTAAGTATGATCCCCAATTAGAGGCAACGACCATCAGCTGCCTCCAATTGGGAACCATACTCACACCAACATAGAAAATAAAGACTAGAAAACTCCCTAGTCACACCCTGACCTAAAACACCATAGAGAAACCAGAGGGCTCTCTATGGTAAGGGCGTGACACCAGCAGCTCACCAAGCACACTGGGTCTCAAACCCAGGTGCCTGAATTACCCAAGACCGTGTTAGCTCAATGATGTACAGACTAGAGATGAACCCTGGTAGCAAGGTTTTCAGGTCCCCTGCAAGGTCATTCATCATGTAAACCACCTCCACTGCACCAGCCTGAGTTTGGCAACGGCTAATCCCCTTTGAGTGTTTGTCAATGTCCTTGATGTTTCCCACTTTGCAGCTTTCAAGTTGTAATTGAATTAGGAAATTGTGTGCATGTTAGAGTGCAGCAGAGAGGGGTTAGGGTAAACACACTGTTCCTAATCTGTCCTGTGTTTTTGAACTACATCAAACCTACATTGTTTTTATGACCTGTGTACAACTCTGGGTGCTTTGTGGTGGAGAGGAAAGGCTTGAGTTTCATGACAGGGGTTAGTTGATTTATCTAGAGAAAGAGCGGGAGAGAGGGGGAAAGGGTGATGAGGAGAGATGGAGAGAAAGGGGGAGATAGATAGCAGGAGGTTGGGAGAGAGAGTCTGAGTGGGTAATAACAGTTTGCTTATGTCATCACAGACACTATGGGGTCAGAGTCACCGCTAATGCAGAGGACCTCTCATCTCTCACTGTCACACTCTCTACTGCTATACATCTTAACCACTATGAGATTGAACTGGACATGTGTCAAAAAGAAACAAGCTCTGTGTCACCACATTCTCCTTACAGCACAATCTTTGACCAGAGCCACATAGGGTCCCTCTTTCCCTCTCCTAGTCCCTCTCCATCAGTACACCCCTCTCCCTCAGTACACCCCTCTCCCTCAGCACACCCCTCTCCCTCAGCACACCCCTCTCCCTCAGTACACCCTTCTCCCTCAGCACACCCCTTTCCCTCAGCACACCCCTTTCCCTCTACAATGGAACTACAGATGCGAAAACTCTACTTTGTCATCAAAACTTCCATTGGTTGAATAAGTTTTCTTTTTTTTTTACTGAATCTGACTCACTAAATGGTATCAATTGTGAAAAGTCTTAGGACTCTCTCTTAGTGTGAGGTCCTCCAACCCAGAAACCCACTCATAGTGGATTTATGATGGAGGACATGAGCTGCATACCTTAGATTTCTCTTTAAACACATCCATCATTGTGAGCACGG